>NW_006922303.1:984984-994867 GCF_000298275.1 Orycteropus afer afer | reverse complement strand
AAGCCATTCATGGTCTGGGGGGATTGCACCAGCACTGTGGGCAGATGGGGCAGGGGGAGAGAAAGGAGGCCGCGGCTGAGTGCAGTCCTGAGAATTTGCCTTGGATCAGCTTTTTGGCGCCAAAGGGCCTCAGAAGCGGGGTCTTTGAGTGTGCCTGAGCCTCACAGAAAGTGGCAAATCCCTAACAATAGGAATCTTTCCTGAGACTGAGTTGCAGACTTGTAAATAACTACGTCATCAATAACAGCCTGCGCAAAGCCCTAGAAACTGACCCTAGCAACACCAAGCTTTCCTTTTCTGCTCCCACCTTCTCGGTCAATGACTTCCCTCATTCAATAGAAGAAACTCTATTCAGCCAATTACCATAAAACCTCCCACTTTGAACTCTAAACCCTCTTTACAACAAACAGAACCACATATCCACATTTCACACAGTGTTTCCACCATCACAAAGAAAACAGCAGAGAGACCCAACATACCTAAATCAATAATAAAATAAAATACACCAGCTTCACCTTTTCAAAATATCAAACCATAAAACCAAGACAAAACAAATTAACATGTAACCAGCAGCTAAAGACAACCTCAAAATGTCTAGGAAACAACAGGCAACCTCAAATCAAACAAAGAAACAGGACAAGGCATTAGAAGCAAAACTACAAACAAAGGTCTCATTATACATGGAGGAAGAGGAGGTAATAGAATCATCTGAGAAGGAATTTAGAAGATATGTTTATAGAGCTATACAAAAGCCTAAGGAAGCCCCAAACAAACAAGGAGAACACAGACAGTTCCCTGGAGGAACTCGGGAAAATCATTGAGGAACAGAATATTAAGATTAATGCACAATCAGAACTCATACAAAAACAGCAGTTAGAAATGCAGAAAATGTCTACTAAAATGCAAACCATGAACATCAAAATGACAGAACTACATAACACATTAGAAGCTCAAAAGAGCAGAATAGAACTGGCTGAAGAATGCATATCCCAACTAGAAGACAAATCCCTGGACACTAGCCTGTATGAAGAAAAATCAGAACAAAGATTTAAGAGAAATGAAGAGAGCCTAAGAATTATATGTGATGACATGTGACAAAGCAATATAAGACTCATTGGAATTCCAGAACAAGTAGAGGCGAAAAACACCACTGAGAAAACCGTGGAAGACCTACTAGCAGAAAAATTCCCCCATATCATGAAGGAAGAAAAGATATTTGTCCAAGAAGCTCGTAGAACCCCATACAAGACTGACCCCAAAAGAAAGACACTGAGGCATATTATAATCAAACTTTCCATAATCAAAGACAAAGAAAAAAATTTGAGAGCTGCCTGGGAAAAAAGAAATATTACTTATAATAATCAAACAGTTAGGTTGAGCTCTGATTACTCAGCAGAAACCATGTAGGGAAGAAGGCAATGGGATGGCATATATAAAACTCTGAACGAAAAAGTTTCCAACCAAGAATCCTATATCTAACAAAATTATCCATAAAATATGAGGGTGCAATCAAAGCATTCTCAGATAAACAGAAATTAAGAGACTTTGTGAAAAGCAGACCAACCCTACAAGAAATGCTTAAGGAAGTCTTACCAATAGAGAACCCACAACAGAGATCAGCAAAACCAGGTTATGTGACATCAATTCTAAAATCAAATAAAAAATAGATACTCATAATAAGACCATAAAACATTCTACCTTAAAAATCAAGGAACTCAAGCAGCACACAACAACAGCAACTAACCTATCAGAGGGAATATTACTTCTAGGTACAGACCCTCAAATGGAGAGGAAAACAAAACAATGTCTTTGCAGCATTGCAAAAAAATATAAAGACAAGAATATACTCCAAGGTAACCACAGAGAAGAGTAACAATTCTTCTAAATAAATCCAGAAGGAAGAAAAACATATGGCCTTACTAAACACAAAAATGACTATAAAGAAGAAAAGGGAGAAAGCAATAGCCAACAAACTGAACTCAGCACAGAAATATACACAGACTAAGGAATCACCAGTGACACAACAAAAAAACACAATAGAATGACACCAATCAACTCATACCTATCACTAATTATACTCAATGTGAATGGACTAAATGCACCTATCAAGAGAAAGAGAGTGGCAGACTGGATAAGAAAAGAAGACCCATCAATATGCTGCCTACAAGAGACACACCTTAGACACAAAGATAAAAACAAATTAAGAGTTAAAGGATGAGAAAGAATATACCAAGCCAATGGAAAGCAAAAGAGGGCAGGGGTAGCGAATTATGATTTCTGATAAAATAGTCATTAAGATGAAAGACATCTTAAGAGACAACGATGGGCATTATATGATGCTAAAATGGTCAATCGACAAATATCTTGGACAAATATCTTTTCTTCCCATTTTTTGCCAGGTCTCATCAGCAAATGGATCACTCCATATACGTTGTTAAGGTCAACTGTATTTTGAAGAGGAAGCTCTTTCCCAGTCATATCTTGAGTGCCCTTCCAATCAGTGCTCCATTGCTCTTCATAAGATTTTCACTGGCCAATTATTTCATAAGTGGATGGTCCTTTCTTTATTCTCAGTCTGTCTTAGTCTGGAACTACTTCAAAACCTGTCCATGGGTGACCCTGCTGGTATTTGAAATACTGTTTCCATAGCCCCCAGGCTCACAGCAACACACAAGATACCACAGTACGGCAAACTGACAGATGAGTGTTGAACGCCATGTATCAGGGCACTAAATGTTTGTTCCCCTATCTTTTCTTTAATAATTTTTATGATTTTACATTTTACATTTAGGTCTTTGATCCATCTTGAATTAGTTTTTGTATTTGGTAACAGTTATGGATCCTGATTCATTTTCTGCAAAAGGGTATCAACTTTAATGAATCCTTCTATTAGTTCTAGTAGCTTTCTTGGTGAGTCTCTGGGATTTTCTATGCGTAAGATCATATAATCTGAAAAGAGAGTTAGTTTTACTTTGCTAATTTAGATGTTTTTATGTTGCATTTCTTGCTATATTGCTCTAGCTAGGACTTCCAATTCAATATTGAATAGGAGTGGTGATGAAGGGTACCCTTTTCTGATTCCAGTTCCCAAAGAGAATGTTTTCAGTCTCCCTCCATTGAGAATAATATTGGATGTTAGTTTTGGGTATATGCCCTTAATCATATTGAGGTAGTTTCTTTCTTTACCTATTTTGCTGAACATTGTTATCAAGCTTGGATGTTGGATTTTATCAAATGCCTTTTCTGCATCAATTGATAAGATCGTGTGTGTGTGTGTGTGTGCATGTGTGTGTGTGTTTTCCTTTGTTATATTTATGAGGTGGATTATGTTGATTGTTTTGCTAATATTGAACGTTCATTGTATATTGGGTATGAATCCCAATTGGGGATTATTTTATTATTATTTTTGTGATACATTGTTGGACTCTATTGGCTAGTATTTTGTTCAGAATTTTTTGCATTAATATTCATGAAGGATACTGATCTATAATTTTGTTTTTTAGTGATATCTTTGCCTTGTTTTGGTATCAATATTACCCTTGCTTCGTAAAATGAATTTGGTAGTATTTGATCTTTTTTCTGTATTCTAGAATAGTTTGAATAGTACTGGTGTCATCTCTTCTTGTCTTAGTCATAAAAAAATGACCAGAATATGCCCAAGTGTAGCCCCTAAGGATGCATCCTTCAGTACACGAAGTATTATAGTTTTGATCCAATAAAACAATCTAAGATGAAGTTCTATAATGTTGTTGTTGTTAGTATTAGGTGCTGTTGAGTCACCTCCGAATCATAGCACAGCAGAATGAAACATCACCCAGTCCCATGCCAGCTCCATGATCCTTGCTATACTTGAGCCGTTGCTGCAGCCACTGTGTCAATCCATCTTGTTGAGGTCCTTCCCCTCTTTCATCTACCCTACACCTAACTAAGCATGACATCCTTCTACAGGGAATGGTCACTTCTGATAACATGACCAAAGTAGGTGAGATGAAGTCTGACCTTTCTCACATTCAAGGAGCATTCCAGCTGCACTTCCTCCAGGACAGATTCATTAGTTCTTTGACCAGTCCATGGTCTATGGTACTCTCAGTATTCTTTGCCAACACTACAACTCAAAAGCATCAACTCTTCTTCAGTCTTCTTTATTCATTATCCAGCTCTCACATGCATATGAGGCAATTGAAAATATGGCTTGTGTTAGGTGCACCTTAGTCTTCAAGAAGATATTTTTGCTCCTTAGCACTTGAAAGTGTTCCTTTGCAGCTGACTTGCCCAGTACTGTACGTCGTCTGATGTGTGACTGATACTTCCATTGGTGTGGATTGATTCACAAGCAATGTGAAGTCTTTGTCAATTTCAATCTTTTCTCCATTTATTGTGATGCTGCTTACAGGTCCAGTTGTGAAGATTTTTGGTTTCTTTATATTGAGATGTAATTCATACTGCAGACTGTATTCTTCAACTTTCATCAGTAAGTGCTTCAAGTCATCCTCACTTTCAGCAAGCAAAGTTGTGTCATCAGCAAGTTTTAATGATTCTTCCTCCAATCTTGATGGCACATTCTTCTTCATATTGTCTTACTTCTTGGATTATTTTGTCAGCATATAGATTGAATAAGTATGGTGAAAGGATACAACTCTGGCACACTCCCTTCCTGATTTTAAATCATGCAGTGTTCCCTTGTTCTGTCTGAACGACAGCCCCCTGGTCTATGTACAGGTTCCTCATGAGTCCAATTAAGTCTTCTGGAATTCCCATTCTTCTCTATGTTATACACAGTTTGTTATGATCCACACAATCAAATGCTTTTGCATAGTCAATAAAACACAAGTAAACATCTTTCTGGTCTTCTTTGTTTGAGTCAGGATCCATCTGACATCAGCAACAATATCTTCTGTTCCATGTCCTCTTCTGAATCCAGCTTGCACCTCTGGAAGTTCTCTGTCAATATACTGCTGCAACAGTTTATCAATTATCTTCAGTAAGATTTTACTTGCGTGCAATATTAATAATATTGTTCAATAATTTCCACATTCTGTGGGATCACCTTTCTTTAGAATGGGTACAAATATGGATCTCTTCCAGTCAGTTGGTCAGGTAGCTGTCTTCCAAATCTCTTGGCATAACCAAGTGAGTGCCTCCAGTTGGGCATCCATTTGTTGAAACATCTCAATGTGTATTCCATAAATTCCTGGAGATTGTAATGTTGCCTGCCCCCCATACCAACTGAGGAATGGAGAACTTTGGCTTGTAAATAGTTCAATGAATTATAGCACTATTTGTTAGCTTGGCATGTTTTGTACCCAGGAAGGGAAATGGCATGTGAAATATTATAAAGATGCTTTTATGTTTTTGTACAGCAATAAGAATATGCAGAAATAATGTAAGATTAAGGTTGCTAGTTTTACTGGTAAGCCCTAGGTACTAGATAGTTCAGGCAAAGAAAATTTATCCCCTGCTTCCTCAGCCATCTGCACCCCCTCTCTATACCCTTGACCTGATAGTAGGACCTGAGGACTTTGTCTACCCACCTCATACCTCTAGTGGTAATTGATTTGGCCCAGGAGCTGGCCAATCTGTTGTTACATGCAGTGGTGGCAGCTCCAAGTCATAGTGACTTTATGTACAACAGAACAAAACACTGCACAGTTGTACACCATCCTCACAACCCTTGCTATATTTGTGTTCATCACTGCAGCCACTATGTCAATCTATCTAATTGAGGACCTCCCCCTTTTTCATTGACCCTTCACTTTAACAACCATGATATCCTTCTCCAGGAAATTGTCCCTTCTGACAACATGACCAAAGTAGGTGAGATGAATGAAGTCTGGCTGTTCTCGCTTCCAAGGAGCATTCTGGCTGCACTTCTTCCAGGACAGATTTCTCCATTCTTCTGAGTCCATGGTAATTTCAGCATTCTTCACCAACATCACATCTAAAAAGCATCAACTCTTCTTTAGTCTTCCTTATTGTCCCGCTTTCACAGGCATATGAGGCTATTGAAAAAACCACGTCTTGGGTTTGGAGTACCTTTGTCTTCAAAGTGACATCTTTGTTCTTTAACACTTTAATGAGATCTTTTGCAACAGATTTTCCCAGAGAAATATGAAGTCTGACTGCTGCTTCCAAGGGTGTTGATTTTGGATGTAAGTAATAGGAAATCTTTGACAAATTCAATCTCTTCTCCATTTATTCTGATACAGCTTATTGTTCCACTTGTGAGGATTTTCATTTTCTTTATGTTGATGTGTAATCCCTACTGCAGACTGTAAGCTTTAATCTTTATCAATAAATGTTTCATGTCATTTTCACTTCCAGCAAGGAAGATTGTCATCTGCATATCGCAGGTTGTTAATGACTCTTCCTCCAATCCTGATGCTGTGTTCTTTTTCATAAACTCCAGCTTCTCAGAATATTTGCTCAGCATAGAGACTGAATAAATATGATGAAAAGATACTACCCTGACACACACTCTTCCTGATTTTAAACCATGAGACATCCCTTTGTTCTGTTTGAACGACATCCTCCTGATCTATGTATATTGGTTCCTATTGAGCACAATTAAGTGTTCTGGACTTCTTCACAATGTTGTCTATAATCTATTATGATCCACACAGGCAAATGCTTTTGCATAGTCAATAAAACACAAGATATTTAATATTTTTATGGTATTCTTTGCTGTCAGCCAAGATTCATCTGATATCAGCAATGATATCACTTGTTTCATGTCCTCTTCTGAATCCAACTTGCATTTCTGGACGTTTCCTCTCAATATACTGATGCAACAGTTTTTAAATTATCTTCAGCAAAATTTTACTTTTATGTGATATTAATGACATTGTTTGATAATTTCTTCATTCTGTTGGATCACCATTCTTTGGAATGGGTACAAATGTTGATCTTTTCAAGTCATTTGGCAAGGTAGCTGTCTTCTAAATTTCTTGGCATAGACAAATAAGTGCCTCCAGAATGGCATCAGTTTGTTGAAACATTTCACTGGGTATTGGGTCAATTCCTGGACCCTTGTTTCTTACCAGTTCCTTCAGTGCAGCTTCAACTTTTTCCTCCAGTACCTTTGGTTCTTGATCATGTGCCACCTCCTGAAATAGGTGAACAATGACCTATTCTTTTTTGTGAAGTGACTCTGTTTATTCCTTCCATTTTCTTTTGAATGCTTCCTGCATCGTTTGATATTTTGCCCATAGAATCTTTCAATATTGCAACTTGAGGCTTGGCTTTTTTTCTTCAGTTCTTTCAGCTTAAGAAATGCTCAGTATGTTTTTTCCTTTTGGTTTTGTAACTTCAGGTATTTGCACATTTCATTATAATAATTTACTTTGTCTTCTCGAGATGCTGTTTGAAATCTTCTGTTCAGCTTTTTTATCTTGTGATTTCTTCCATTTGCTTTTGCTACTCTCCATTCAAGAGCAAGTTTCAGAGTCGCTTCTGACATCCATTTTGGTCATTTCTTCCTTTGTTGCTTTTAAAATGACCTATTGTTTTCTTCATGTATGATGTTCATTTTTAATTTTTTTAAAATTGTGTTTGAGGTGCAAATTTACAAAGCAGATTTGTTTTACATTCAACAGTTAATGTACATTTGATTTCATGGAACTAATCATCCTCCTCAGCCATAAAAATCTCTCTTCCCCTCTCCTTGTTGTGACTGCTTGTTCTGAGTATCTAGTGCCACTCTAATAGGAATATACCACAAATAGGATGGTTTGAACAAACAGGAGTTTATTCTCTTACAGTTTGGAGGCTAGAAGTCTGAGTTCAAAGTGCCAGGGTCTAGGGGCCGGGTGAAAGCCCCTCAACCTTGCGCCTCCTATTCCTGGCCCACTGAAGCTACAGGCTTTTCTTCACTCAGGCAGCTACTGGCTCCTGAGGCTAACAAACCCAAGGTCGACAAATAAAATGGCACAGTCCTGATGTACCAAACCACAAGGCAGGCCATTAATTCAAGTCCATTGTAAGTCCCAAGGTCGGCAGAGCATGACAGGCTGCTGAACAATGACATGGCTACATGCAGGGTCCAAGCATGCCATAAGCTAGTGACTATCCCCAAGGCTTCTCCTTATATACAGGAAGCAGAGCACATCCCAAAGACAGCTACTCAGCTGCTTGTGGTACATCCCACCGTGGAGTTGATTGCCAGTCTCATCATGGGGAATAGCTGCCACCAGCTGCCCAGACACTCAACTAGGCCCATCCAAGTTGACATACAAATTTAACTACCACACTACCCCCTCCCTGTGCCCTTCTTATCTATGCATTATTGCTTTTACAGCTTTCTTTCTATGTGACTGCTACCCCTCTGATGTCTCATGACTGATTTTTCCAAGTGGTGCATCTCCCTAGATTAGGTGGGTGCATCACTCTGGGCTAAGTGTTCTGCATGTAGGTCTTTCTACTGTAGGACTGAGAGCCAATCCATGGAAGTGAGCCTATTTCCAGGCCTAAAGGGTAACCCGGGACCATAGTCTTGGGGATTCCACTAGTCTCTATCCTACCAGTAATTCAGGTCATTTTTGTGCTTTTAGATTTTTTCCCCCACATTTTCCTCCCATTCTATCCAGGATCTCCAGTTTTCATCCCTTTCTGAGTGCTTGGCATTGCTAGCTAGGCTCCATCTAGTTTTTCTGGTGTTGGTGTCATGAAAGGTAAGGTCCTTGTGGTGCATTTTATCTTTGGACTAATTGTTTCCAGATAACCTTGATTTTCTTCACTCTTCTCTGCTCCAGATGAGAGGAGACCAATAGTTGTGTATTAGATGGCTGCTTGAAAGCTTTTAAGAACCCAGTCGTACTCACCAAAGTAGGTTGTAGAACAAGATTTTTATGTACCAGGTTGTGACAAGTGAGCATGATGTCCCCAGAGACTATGGTCCTGAGCCTGCAGGCCCAGTGGTTCTCTCTCTCAGTTGTTTGGTTTTCTCTGAGAAGCTACTCCATCCCTGCCTTTCTGTTGCTTCTGTAATGTATGTGGATAATTTTGTAGCACAAGTATGCATGTAAGATTATCTTCAGTCAAATCTATCCTTGGTCTAGTATATATTCTTATTCACCTACCCCCACCTGGTATTCTCACCTGTCTATGCATTTACCCATAGCCTGGTATTTGGTGCCAGTGTAATGCAGTACTGGACATGTAGTAGTATTTGCCTCTGTTCTGTATATATATTATACAATATTCTGTGTCTTTCCTGTCCCCATTTTCACCAAGCTGGTCACAGACTCTTTCCATACCGTCCATCCTCTCATCCAAATCAACATGTGATCCCCAACTAGTCTGAAAATTTCCCTCCTTTTTCTTCCCACCCTGGTAACCAACAAAGTGAATTTCCTTCCCTGAGTAAGCCTTTCCTTGACTTTTTTACAATAATGGAGTTATATGATATTTGTCCTCTTGTGATTGACTTATTCACTCAGCATAACATTGTCCAAATTCATCCACGTTGTGAGATGATTCTTGTATTCTTCATTATTTTTAATATTGCACAGTATTCCAGTGTGTGAATGTACCATAGTTTGGTTATCCATTCATCTGGTTATGGGCATGTACGTTGTTTCCATCTCTTTGCTATAGTAAATTGTGCTGCAGTGAACATGGGTGTGCATATGGCTGTTCATGTCCTGTCTCTCAACCTCTTTAGGATATATTCCTAGCAATGGAATTTCTGGCTCAAATGGTATCTCTATTTTCAGCTTTTTAAGGAAATGCTATACCATTTTCCACAATGGATGTACCATTTTGCAGTCTCATTAGCAGTGTATGAGCATTCCAATCTCTGCACATCCTTGCCAGCAATTGTTGTTTCCTGTCTTGTTGAACTTTGCTATTATTGCTGAGGTGAGATGATATCTCATTGTTGTTTTGA
>NW_006922303.1:983245-984027 GCF_000298275.1 Orycteropus afer afer | reverse complement strand
TCTGGTTTTCAGACATTTGTGTTCAATGCATCAAATCTGTTCTTCAAATGGTTGCTAAATTCAGGTGGGATATAATTAAGGTCATATTTTGACTATTCTGGACTTGTTTTGATTTTATTCATCTTCAACTTGAACTCACATATGAGCAATTGATGGTCTGTTCCACTGACAGCTTCTGGCCTACTTTTAGCTGAAGATATTGAGCTTCTCCAGCACCTCTTTCCACAGATGTAGTCAATCTGATTATTGTGTAGTCCATCTGGCAAGCTCCATGTGTATAGCCACTGTTGGTGTTGTAGAAAAAGTATATTTACCATGAGTAAGTTGTTGGTCTTGCAAGATTCTACCATGCAATTTCTGGTGTGTTTTATGTCACCAAGACCATATTTTCCAGCTACTGGTGATTCTTCTCTATTCCCAAATTTCACATTCCAATCACCAGTAATAATTTATGCATGCAATCACATGTTTGGTCCATTTCAGACTGCAGAATTTGGTAAAAATCTTCAGTTTTTTTCATCTTTGGCTTCAGGGGTTGGTGCATAAATTTGAATAATGGTAGTATTATTTGGTCTTCCTTGCAGAGGTATGGGTATTATCCTATTACTGACAGTACTGTAATTCAGGATAGATCCAGAAACATTATTTGTGACAATGAATGTGCCACCATTCCTCTTCAATTTGCCATTCCTGGCATAGCCTGATTTGAGATGGCCAAAACAAGTCCATTCCACCACTCATCTGTCAGTTTGTCATACTGTGGTGGCTTGTGTGTTTCTGTG
>NW_006922303.1:981816-982798 GCF_000298275.1 Orycteropus afer afer | reverse complement strand
CAGTAAGAATAAGCTCTGATTTCTCAGCAGAAACCATGCAAGCGAGAAGGCAATGGGATGGTATATATAAAACCCTGAAAGAGAAAATTTTCCAATCAACAATTATATACACAGCAAAATTGTCTCTCAATTATGATGGTGAAATTAGGAGATTTCCAGATAAGCAGAAACTAAGGGAATTTGTTAAAACCAGACCAACTTTACAAGACCTGCTAAAGGGAGTCTTTTCATCAGAGAACCAAAAATAGCAAATAACAACTGACCATTAATACGCGAGATAACATAACCCAGAAATGACGGCTATGGATATATCCAAAGTAAAATGAGCTTACAAGATTGCAAACAGAAACAGAGACATCAATTGGCAAGTGAGTATAACTACAAACAAAAAAGGAAAAGACTGTGTAGTCACAGAACTTCTAAATGGTGAGGAAATTAAGAGAGTTGCGAGATAGGATAGAATGTTGTAACAAGATCTGTACCTCACACCATACACAAAAACGAACTCCAAATGGATCAAAGACTTAAATGTGAAATCTAAAACTATACAGTTCCTCAAGGAAAATCTAGCAGAAAATTCACGGGCCCTAATATATGGCATCAATAGACTATATAATAGCCAAAAGATGGAAAAAGCCTAGGTGTCCATCAACTGAGGAATGGATAATCAAACTATGGTACATACACACAATGGAACACTGTGCAATGCTAAAGAATAATGTAGAATCTACAAATCACCGCATAACATGGATGAACTTAGAGGACATTATGCTTAGTGAAATAAGTCAATCACAAAAAGACAAATATTGTATTACTCCATTATTGTAAAAGTTAAGGAAAGGTTTATCTATAGAAGGACATTTTCTTTGTTGGTTATCAGGGGTGGAAGGGGAGGGGAGGGAATGCTGTTAGATAGATAGAGATAAGTACTGATTTGGGTGAAGAGAAGGGCAATGTACCAAATGTGAGTGACCAATATGGC
>NW_006922303.1:977042-981266 GCF_000298275.1 Orycteropus afer afer | reverse complement strand
GTGGTTTCCAGCCAAACAGAAGACAGGCATATGAGTTGAACATTTACCTGAGGTAGATACACTCCTTGGAGAGAACAATCATTGAGAAGAAGGGCTGCCTATGTGCAGGGAGACAGCTCAGGGGGCAGGAGTCCATGGCGGGATGGACACTGGGAAGAGGTAACTATGGGGAGGAAGTGGGAGGGGAGCTGTTGCATTGTGGTAAACTGTGGTCAATGTCATGAGACAAAGTATATGTAAACTGCTGTATGGAAAGTGAATTTGCTCTGTAAATCTTCACCCAAATCATCATAATAAAAAAAATTCTTAAAACTCCCCAATAAGAAAGGTAACAACCCAATTAAAACGTGAGCAAATAAGTGAACAGATATCTCACCAAAGAAGAAACACAGATGTCAAATAAGCATATTAAAGAAAAAATATTTGATGTCATTTGACCTTAGGGAATTTCAAGTTAAAACAGTGAGATCCGAGTATAAACCTATTAGAATGGATAAAATCCTACAAAAATTGTGTGGAGGTGGCTTATCTGATCTCCTCAAACTTCACAATGGGGACAAAGTCACCATCAACAATAGCCTAAGGCTGTTTCCTATGAGGTGGTAATCAGACATGGTTCCACTTCCAGCCTTTCTACCAACTCTGACATCAACCATCTCTCCCGTGGAATGCTCCACCTCTCTGCTGGGTTCTATAATTCATTGCAATGCCCATACAGAATTCACAGACAATGCTCATGATTATGGAGTTTATTAGAGAATAACAAGTTATAATCCAGGTTCAGAAATAAATCAGAGTATAGTTGCTCCATCAAGAAAGTTTCTTCTCAGCCATGCCAGACACATGCTTCTCTCTGTCCCTTGACCTCTTGGCCTGGCCTCTGCCCCGCTCAAGCAAGTGTTACAAAGCTCTTTTATCTCTGCGATAGGCGAACTGAACTCTGCCCATAAGATATCTGCCCAAAGGCAGTCAACTTTCTCACTCTGTGGCCCTGAAAGGCCCACCACTCCATCTGGTGCTGGTCTATTGGTTCTGCTACCTCTGCTGCTGCTGTCTCTCTGCTGCCTCTTTAAAGTATCTGTGTTATCTCTCTCTGCCAGGGAGATCCAACACAGAGATCTCAGGCCCAAAGATGTGTTTCACTACTGCTTCTTCTTCTGTCTTGATGGTAGTGAGATCCCTCCTTCTTCCTCTGAGATGGCTCCTTTTAAGCCTGCTAAAATGGCAAAACTGACCAATGCCCACATTAGGGTTCTGTACACATTATTTCCAAGACAACACCCCCACAAGTATGCCAGGTACCTGAATTTTCATAAATAACAAGCTATCTAATCCTCTTGTTGGACCACAAACACTTCACATATGTGTAGTTCCACCCATTGATCTCATAGGAATCACAAAGGCCATGGTTAGAAGAGCCATATTGAGCAATTCACTGCACCACAAATTCCAAACATTGACAACATCAAATGCTGGCAAGGGTGAAGAGCATCAAGAACTCTCATTCATTCTCAGTAGGAAGGTAAAATTGTCCAGATATTTTGAAACACAATCTGGCAGTTTTTCACAAAGCTAAACATAGTCTCACCAGATAATCCACCAATCTTACTCTTAGCTATTTTCCCAAATGAGTTGAAAATGTGTTTGGACACAAATTTTTATATAATTTCTATTTATAATTGCAAAATCTGTAGCAATCAAGATGCCCTTCAATAGGAAAATAAACAAATAGTAGCATATCCGTACAGTAATATTATTCCATGATAGGAAGAAATGAGCCACAAAGAGATATCGAAGAACCATAAGTGCATATTGCTAAATGAAAGAAACCATTTTGATGCCAACTACATGGCATTCCATAAAATGCAAAACTTTATTGACAGTGAAAAGACCAGTGGTTGCCAAAAATTAAAAGGGAAGGGAGGTGGGGGTGCTTGGGGGTTTTTAAGGGCAGTGAAACCATTCTACACGATACTGTAATGGTGAACAGATGACATTATGCATTTGTCAAAACCTGTCGAACTTCACAACACAAAGAGTGAACTATGGATTTGTTATTATTATTAGTTTCTGTTGAGTTAGTAAAATATGCAATAGTCCCTTAAAAAAAATTATGAATAGCCCTGAAACATTGCCTGCTATTGTGCTGTAAGATGAGCCTCTCAGGTCAGAAAGCATTCAAAATATGACTGGGTAAGAGCTACCTTCTCAAAGTAGAGTTGACCTTCATGATGTGAATTGAGTAAATCTTTTGGACATCCATTTCCTGATGGGGCATGACTCAAAATGAGTAAATGCAGCTGCAAGTATTTATTAAAAATTGGAACACTAGATGTACAGCGTATGAATCTAGGAAAATTGTAAGTTGTGCAAAATGAAATGGAACCCATAAAGACTGATATTCTAGTCACTACTGACCCAAAAGGGACTGGTACTGGCCATTTTGAATCACATAATCATGTGGTCTACTATGTTGGAAATGAAAATTGAACATTATCATCACAAAAAATGTTTTAAGATCTACCCTAAAATACAGTGCTGTCAGTGATAGGATATGGCATAATGCCTAAGACATTTGACTGCTAACTAGAAGGCCAGAGGTTCAAACCCACCAGCCACTCCTTAGAAGGAAGGTTGGGCAATCTAATTCTGTAGTGATACTGTCTAGGAAATCCAAGGGGAGGTTGTTATGAGTTGGATCTGACTTGATGGCAGTGCATTGTGTTGTGTTACAAGAAAGACAAGTTAATACTACTATTAGTCAAATTTATGCACCAACAACTAAAGCAAAAGATGAAGAAATTGAAAATTTTACCAGTTTCTTCAGTCTGAAATTGACTACACATGCAACAAAGATGTACTGATTATTACTGGGGATTGGAATGTGAAAGTTTGAAACAAAGAAGAATCATCGGTATTTGGAAAACACGGCCTTGGTGATGGAAAGGGTGCCAGAGATTACATGATAGAATTCTGCAAGGCTAATGACTTATTCATTACATATATCTTTTCTCAATAAAATAAACGGTGGCTAGACACTAGGAGCTCGCCAGGTGGAATACACAGGAATCAGATAGACTACATCTGTGGAGAGAGGTGATAGAGAAGATATATGTTCAGTTAATACAAGACCAGGTGCTGACTTTGGAACAGACCATCAATTGGTTATATGTAAGTTTAAATTGAAGCTAAAGGAAATTAAAATGAGTCCAAGAGAGCCAAAGAATGACCTTGATTTTATTCCACTTAAATTTAGAAACCATCTCAAGAATAGATTTGATGCATTGATCACCAGTGACTGAAAATCAAAGGAGTTGTTGGATGACATCAAGAACATCATACAAGATCGAGCAAGATGGTGGACGAGGCAGAAAGACTGCACAGACCCTCTTCAACAAAGAAAAGGGAAACCAATTAACACAGACAAAGATAATCCTGGATCCCTGAGCCTTGAAGGGAAGGATACAGAAGTGGACTAAACCCCAACTAGCAGAAGAATTTGCGTGAAAATACCAAAAAAGGAGACAGATGGAGCTGTAGTCTGGCAGGGATCCTGAGTGATCCTGACACACAGACAGCTTGGAGATTACCGAGTGGTGGTAGGACCTAACAATCAACCTAAAAATCACCCTGCTAGCCAGGGACTGCACGGAGAACTGTGCACAGTGGCTGGGGAACAAACTGAGAAGGTGAAGAGAAAGGTGGGCTGAGCTGTGGACTTTTGCTGGTCTGGAGGGCACGGCCATTTTGAAGGTTTAAAAAGCGCCTTGACTATTTTGGATATTTAAAGAGAGAGTGCACTCTCACAGATTCCTGGGGCTTAAGAACATGTTCTGCTTTCCAGCAACCCCAAGGACAGTTGGGACCTACAAGACTAAAAAGGTATGACACTCCACTTGTTACTCTTATACCACATAACCGTTTGGTGAATGGAGGTGAAGCCATCCCCCACTCCCACCTACCTTCTGGGCCCACAGCAACTCCATCACAGTCTGTGTGTTTGTGTGTTCAGACAGAGCCTGGGAGCCCTGCCCTGTCCTCCACTGATTTTTTTCTTCTTTTATTAATTTAAATTTTTTTCTTTTTCACTTTTTTTCCTCTGGTTATTAGCTTGCTTGTATTTGTCTGTTTTAAAACAGCTAATATTATTCATACTTTTGTCCTTGTTATTACTATTCTTAATCTTCCCTCCCAAGTCCTAGTTTTCAGCATTTTTTCTTTTCC
>NW_006922303.1:974692-975602 GCF_000298275.1 Orycteropus afer afer | reverse complement strand
TTTCCAGATAAGCAGAAACTAAGGGGATTTGTTAAAACCAAACCAACCGAGATGCTAAAGGGAGTCCTTTGAACAGAGAACCAAAAATAGCAAATAACAACTGACCACTAATACACAAGATGACACAACGCAGAAACTACAGCTAAGGATATATCCAAAATAAAATGAGCTTACAAGATTGTAAACAGGGAACCAGAGACATCAATTGGGAAGTGAAGACAACTATGAACAAAACCAGGGAATGACTGTGTAGTTACAGAACTTCTGAATTGTGAGAAAGTTATGAAATTTGCAAGATAGAATGGACGGTTATAAACTTGGGAATAAAATTATAAATCACAGGGTAACCTAAAAGAAAAATGATAAACCTTCACATCACAATAAAAAAGAGGTCAAGCCCAAATATTCAGCCTATACTAAAACAACAACAAAAGAAATGATAACATGATTCATAAACATAATGAGCTCAGCACAGAAAATAATATGGGACTAACAATCCAGGGACACCATGAAAAAATACATAAAAAATGACAACAACAAATTCAAACTTATCAATAATTACCCTGACTGTTACTGGATTAGATGCACCACTCTAGAGACGGAGAGTTGCAGACTGCATAAGAAAACACAACCCATCAATATGCTGCCTACAAGAGACACACATTAGAGGTAAAGACAAAAATACATTAAAAATAAAAGGTTGGAAAAAGATATATCGAGAAAATGGCAACTGTAAGAGAGCAGGAATGGCAATATTAATTTCTGATCAAATTGACTTTAAGACAAAAACCAACATAAGAGACAAAGAAGGACATTATATAATTATTAAAGTATCAATTGATCATGAAGATATTACCATAATAAATATATATGGACCCAATGAAAGAGCCCCAAAATACATAAATCAGAC
>NW_006922303.1:971031-972151 GCF_000298275.1 Orycteropus afer afer | reverse complement strand
ATTTAGCATCGTGGCAGGGTATAAAATCAACGTTCAAAAAGCATTTGGATTCCTCTACACCAGCAAAGAGATTACTGAAAAAGAAATAAGGAAATCAATACCATTTTCAATACCTACCAAAAAATAAAATACTTGGGAATAAATCTTATCAGGGACACAAAAGTCCTCTACAAAGAAAACTATAAAAAACTACTTCAAGAAACCATAAGAGATGTACATAAATGGAAGAAATCCCATGCTCATGGATAGGAAGATTGAACACTGTGAAAATGTCAGTTCTACCCAAAGCACTCTATACATTCAATGCAATCCCAATCCAGATCCCATCAACATCCTTTAGGGATGTGGAAAAACCAATCACTAACTTTATATGGAAAGGAAAGTGACCTTGGATAAGCATAGCACTATTGAAGAAGGAAAACAAAGTAGGAGGTCTCACACTGCCATATCTCAAAACCTACTATATGGCTACAGTAGTCAAAACTGCCTGGTATTGGTTTAATGACAGGTACATAGACCAATGGAATAGAATTGAGAACCCAGAAATAAACCCAATGACCTATAGTCAGCTGATCTTTGACAAAGGGCCAAAATCCATTAAATGGGGAAGTGAATGTTTGTTTAGTAAATGGTGCTGGCAAAACTGGAGATCCTTTTGCAGAAAAATGAAACAAGATCTGTACCTCACACCATACACAAAAGTGAAGTGCAGATGGATCAAAGATTTAAATGTGAAACCTTAAACTATACAGTTCCTCAAGGAAAATTTTGGGGCAAATTTAAGGGCCCTAATATATGGCATAAGTAAACTATCAAGCATAACTCAAAATACAGAAAGAGCAGAAGAGAAACCAGATGACTGGGACCTTCTAAAAATTAAATTTTTATGTGATTCCAAAGACTTCTCCAAAAGAGTCAAAAGAGAACCTACAAATTGGGGAAAAAAATATTTGGTAATAACATGTCTGACAAGGAACTTATCTCTAGAATTGATAGAAAACTCCAACACCTCGATAACAAAAAGACAAACAATCCAATTAAAAAATGGGCAGAAGACAAGAATAGACACTTCGCCAAGGAGGATATTCAAGCAGCCAACAAACATATGAAGAAATGCTCA
>NW_006922303.1:969876-970318 GCF_000298275.1 Orycteropus afer afer | reverse complement strand
TTGTCAGTGAAAGCAAACATGGGTATATGGGTTGATAGATGGGTGGACAAGCTAAACGATTAGGTATGTCTATGAAATGGGGAGTGTATCCAAGATCATATATAGGGTTGGCTGACGATGGTCGTATAAGTTTATGTGAATGATCAGAATTCCCAGGTGTATAGTAGAACTGACAATGGGCAAGGTTGTGGTCACTGCTTGGTCACAGCCAGGTACCCAGGGGTACTGAGTAGTTGAACCTGTGGGCTTGGGACCATAGTCTCAGGGGACATCAAGCTCAATTAGCATAACATACTATACAAAACATTTTTCCACCTCCTACTTTGGCGAGTAGTGATTGGGATCTTAAAAGCTAGCAAGCTGCCATCTAGACGCAACGATGGGGCTTTCCTCGTCCAGAACAAAGAAGAATGAAGAAAACCAAAATTCATGGAAACAATTA
>NW_006922303.1:965775-969516 GCF_000298275.1 Orycteropus afer afer | reverse complement strand
GTAATTATGGGGAGGAAGTGGGAGGGGAGCTGTTGCATTGTGGTAAACTGTGGTCAATAACATGAGACAAAGTATATGTGAACTGCTGTATGGAATGTGAATTTGCTTTGTAAATCTTCACCCAAATCACAATAAAAAAACAACAAAGAATATCATACATGTCGAAGGTAAGTGATCATTAAAAAGAAAATAATATCAGAAATACCATTTTATCCACCAATCCCATTACTAGGTAGGTAAAACTGAGAGCTAGGACAAGAACAGATATATGCACACCCATGTTCATCGCAGCACTCTGTTTACAATAGCAAAAAGATGGAAACAACTTAGGTGTCCATCAACAGAAGAATGGATAAACAAATTATGATACATACTCTCAATGGAATACTGTGCAATACTAAAGAATAATGTAGAATCTGCAAAATACCGCATAAGTTGGAGGACATAATCCTCAGTTAAATAAGTCAATCACAGAAGGACAAATATTATATTAGTTCATTACTATAAAAAGTCAAGGAAAGTTTATATATAGAAGGAAACTTTCTTTGTTTCTTACCAGGGATGGGAGGGGAGTGGAGGGAACACTTCAATGATGATGATAATGATAATGATGATGATGATGATGATGATGATAATGCAGGAAAGGAAAAAAAAAAAAAAAGACCAAAATGAATGTCAGAAGAGACCCTGAATATTGCTCTTGAAGGGAGAGGAGCTAAAGTGAATAGAAGAAATAATGAGATAAAAGAGCTGAAAAGAAGATTTGAAACAGTGAGTTGAGTAGATGAAGTATTATAGTAAAACGTGCAAAGATGTGGAGTTAGAAAACCAAAAGAGAAAAACACACTCAGCATTTCTCAAGCTGAAAGAACTGAAAAAAATTTCAAGCCTTGTTTTGCAATATTGAAGTATTCTATGGGCAACATATTAAATGATGCAGGAAGCATCTGAAGAAGGAATAAACAGAGTCACTGTACAGAAAAGAATTGTTCACCTATTTCAAGAGGTAGTATATGATCATGAAGGATTGGAGGAAGAAGTCCAAGCTTCACTAAAGGAATTTCTAAAAAAACAAGTCTCCAGGAATAGATGGAATAACATTTGAGATGTTTCAACAAAGGGATGCAGTGCTGGGTACACTTACTCATTTATAGCAAGAAATTTGGAAGAAAGCAACCTGGCCGACTGACTGTGCCCATTCCACATAAAGGTGTTCCAACAGAATGTGGAAGTTATTGAACAATATCATTAAGATCACACTCAAGTATAATTTTGTTGAAGATAATTAAAAAATGATTGCAGCAGTATATTGACAGGCAACACCCACAAATTCAAGCTGAATTTAGAAGAGGACATGGAACAAGGGATATCGTTGCTGATGTCAGATTGATTTTAGCTGAAAGCAAAGAATACCAAAACGATCTCAACCTGTGTTTTTATTCACTATGCAAATGCATTTGACTTTGTGGATCATAACAAGTTATGGATACCATTGCAAAGAATGGAAATTCCATAATTATGCTCATGAGGAACTTGTACATAAACTAATAGATTGTTTTTCAAACAGAACAAGTAGATACTGCATAGTTTAAAATCAACATACCTATTCAATCTGTATGCTGAGCAAATAATCTGAGAAACTGCATTGTATGAAGATGAATGCAGCATCAGGATTGGAGTAAGACTCATTAACAACCTGGGGTATGCAGATGACACAACCTTGCTCGCTGAAAGTGAGGATGACTTGAAGCACTTATTGATGAAGATTAAAGACTGCAGTCTTCAGTATGGATTACACCTCAATATAAAGAAAACAAAAATTTTCACAACTCAACCAATAAGTAACTTCACAATACGTGGAGAAAAGATCAAAGTTGTCAGGGTTTTCATTTTACTCGTATCCACAATCAACCCCCATGGAAACAGCAGTCAAGAAATCAGACAACATATTGCACTGGGCAAATCTACTGCAAAAGACCTCTTTAAGGTGTTAAGAAGCAAAGATGTTACTTTAAAGACTATGGTGCTCTTAATCCAGGCCACAGTATTTTCTGTCTCCTCATTTTGCTTGTGACTGCTGGACAATGAATAAGGAAGACTGAAAAAGAGTTAATGCTTTTGAATTATGATGTTGGTGAAGAATACTGAAAATATCATGAACTTCCAGAGGAACAAATAATTCTGTCCTGGAAGAAGAGCACCCTAGATGTTCCTTGGAAGCAAGAATGGCCAAATTTCATCTCACCTACTTTGGCCCTGTTGTCAGAAGGGACAATTCCTTGGAAACTGTTTGTAAAGCAGAGGGTCAGTAAAAAAAGTGGTGACCTTCAACAAGATGGATTGACACAGTGGCTGCAATGATGGGCTCAATTATAGCAAGAGTTGTGAAGATGGTGCACAACTGGGTAGTGTTTTATTCTGTTGTATCTAGGGTCACAATGAGTTGTACCTGACTCTATGGCACCTAATAACAACAACAGCAACAATACATGGCCTAAATACACCATTAAACATAATTTAAAATGCACAAACAGCAGAAGACATACTAGATGACTGGGACCTAAGCAGTAAACACATATATGCATCAAAAGACTTTTCCAAAAGAATAAAAAGAGAACCTATAGAATGTGAAAAAATGATTTTGGCAATGATGTATTGGACAATGAACTAATCACTAACATGTTTAAGAAAACTTCATCACCTCAAAAAGAAATAGACAAAAAATACAATTAAAAAATGGGCAGATGACATGAACAGACACTTCAATAAAGACGGCATTCAGGTGTTTAACAACCATGAAGAAATGCTCAGAATCATTAGCTGTTCTCAAACCAAAACCCACTGCCGTCAAGTCAATTAGAACTCATAGTGACCCTATAGAACAAAAGTGCCCCATAGGGTTTCCAACCCTGTGGATCTTTATGGAAGCCAACTGCCTCATCTTTCTCACATGGTGGATTTGAACTGCCAAACTTTGGTTAGCAATTAAATGCTTTAACCAGTAATAATAATAATGATAAACCCACTGCCATCCAGTTGATTCCAACTCATAACGACTGTGTAGGACAGAATAGAACTGCCCCCATATAATTTCAAAGGCAGTAAATCTTTATTGAAGGAGATTGCCTCGTCTTTCTCCCAAGGATAAGCTGGTGGGTTCAAACTGATGACCTTTTGGTTAGCAGTCCAATACTCTTACTGCAACACCACCAGAGCTTTAACCAATAGAGAGATGGTAATCATAGCAACAATGAAACATCAACTCACCCTAGCATTAACAGCAAAGTTCAAAGAAACAGGAAAACACTAATGGTGGTGAGGGTGTGGAGACTAGAACACTCATACAGTGCTGGTGGGATTGTGAAATATTCAACCACTGTGGAAAACAGTATGGCACTTCCATAAAAGTTTGGAAATAGAAATACAATGTTGTTGTTGTTAGTTGCCATTGATTCATCTCTGACTCATAGCGACAATATATAGAATAGAACAAAATATTGCCCGGTCCTGTGCCAGCCCCATGATCCTTGGTATACTTGAGCCCATTGTTGTAGTCACTGTGTCAATCAATCTTGTTGAGGGCCTTCCCCTTTTTTGTTGACCCTTTACTTTACTAAGCATGATATCTTTCTCCAGGTAATTGTCCCTTCTGACAACATGACCAAAGCAGGTGAGACAAAGTCTGGCCATTCTTGCTTCCAAGGAGCATTCCAGCTGCACTTCTTCCAGGACAATTTGTTA
>NW_006922303.1:963135-965575 GCF_000298275.1 Orycteropus afer afer | reverse complement strand
CTTCCTTCCAAGGAGTGGCTGGTGGGTTTGAACCGCCAGCCTTCTGGTTAGCAGTCAAGTGCCTTAGCCACTATGCTACCAGAGCTCCCACATGCATATTAGGTGATTGAAAATACCATGGCTTGGGTTAGGCACACCTTAGTCTTCAAGGAGACATCTTTGCTTGTCACCACTTGAAAGAGATCTTTTGGGGCATATTTGTCCAATGCAGTATGTCGTCTGATGTCTTGACTGCTGCTTCCGTTGGTGTTGATTGTGGAACCAAGTAATATGAAGTTCTTGACAACTTTGATCTTTTCTTCATCTATCATGATGCTGCCCATTGGTTCAGTTGTGAGGATTTTTATTTTCTTTATATTGGGTGTGATCCATACTGCAGACTGTAGTAATCTTCATCAGTAAGTTCTTCAAGTCATCCTCACTTTCAGCAAGCAAATTTGTGTTGTCTGCATATTGTAGGTTGTTAATGAGTCTTCCTCCAGTCCTGATGCCATGTTCTTCTTCATATATTCCAGCTTCTCAGATATTTGCTAAGCATACAGATTGAGTAAGTATGGTGAAAGGATATAACCCTGACTCACTCCCTTCCTGGTTTTAAACCATGCAATATCCCCTTGTCCTGTATGAATGACAGCCACCTTTTCTATGTACAGGTTCCCCAGGAGCACAATGAAGTGTTCTGGAATTCCCATTCTTCTCAATGTTATCCATAATTTGCTAAAACACAAGTAAACATCTTTCTGGTATTCAAGGTCAATTGGCATAACATAGTCCACAAAGACAACGTTCTACATCTTACTTTAGTGAGTAGTGCATGAGGTCTTGAAAGCTTGTGAGTGGCAAAGATGCAGTTATTGATGTCTCCTTGTCTGGTACAAAGAAGAGTGAGGGAAATAAAAAATAAAAATAAAAAAAAACAGGGAAACAATTAGTCCACAGAACTAATGAACCACATGAGCACTAGCCTCCAGAACCCTGAGGCCAGAGTAATTAGTTGTTGCATGACTACCATTGCTGATATCTCTGAAAGGGATCATAATAAGAGATCTTGGATAGGGTTGGAGAAAAATGTTTACCAGAACTCAAAGTAATAATAATAAAAACACCAGGCTTACGGTCCTGATAGAAATTTGTGGAACTCTTGAGACTATAGCCTTTAGACACTTATCCCTGTGGCTCAACTTTCAGCCAAACAATGTTGTTAGGTACCATCCAGTTGATTCCTACTCATAGTGACTCTATGTACAACAGAAGGAAACAATGCCTGGTGTGGTGCTATCCTCACAATATTTACTATACTTGAGCCCATTTTTGCAATCACTATTTCAATCTGTATCTTTGAGGGTCTTCCCCTTTCTCACTGACCAGCATAATACCCTTCTGACAACATGACCAAAGGACTTGAGACTAAGTCTCACTATTCTTGCTTCTAAGGACCATTCTTGCCATATTTCTTCAAATACAGATTTATTCATTCTTCTGGCAGTCTATGGTATTTTCAGTATTCTTTGGCAATACCCAATTCAAATGCATCAATTCTTCTTCAATCTTCCTTATTCATTGCCAAGCTTACATATGCATATTGAAAATACTATGGCTTCAGTCAGGCGCACCTTAGTCTTCAAAGTGACATCTTTGTTCTTTTGCAGAAGATTTGCTCAGTGCACTATGCTGTTTGATTTCTTCACTGCTGTTTCCATGGGCATTGTTTGTGGATCCAAGTAAAATGTAATCACTGACAACTTCAATCTTTTCTCCATTTATCATGATGTGCTTATTGGCCCTATTGTAAGGATTTTTGTTTTCTGTATGCTGAGGTGTAATCCATACTGAGGAAGTCATTCGCAGGGATCCAGGTGAGAAGAGGGAACCCAGGCATGCCCAAATAGGCAGGGCAGGAGAGTGGGAGAAAAAAAATTAAAAGGCCCAGGAACCAGGACAGAGGAGGACTCAGCCACAGGGACCAAGGTAAGGGTGGTAGAAGAGGTTTCCAAAAGGGAGACAAACTTGTCTGTCAGTTTGTCTTACCGTGGTGAAGTGTTGATGTGAGTTTTAAGGCTGAGCCACTGGTGTTTCAAACCCAGTGGGATGCACATGGTGCACAGGTATCAGCCCAGCTTACAGACTGAGACTGACTAAGAAGAATGGAAAGGCAGCCCACTTATCAAAGAATTAGCCAGGAAGAACCTTATGAATAGCAAAGAAACACTGCCTGATACATTACCGAGCAACTTTATGAATAGTCTGGTTAGGTTAGAAGGCTCTCAAAATAGGACTAGGAAAGAGCTGCATCATCAAAGTAAACCCAGCCTTACTCCTATGGATAAGCTAAAGCTTTCAAGACCTCCATTTGCTGATGTGGCAACACTCAAATTGAAGAGAAACAGCTGCAGACATCCATTAATCATTGGAACATGGAATGTACGATGTATGAATCTAG
>NW_006922303.1:959457-960366 GCF_000298275.1 Orycteropus afer afer | reverse complement strand
CTGGAGAAGGATGTCATGCTTGGTAGGGTGGAGGGGGGTCAACCAAAGAGGGGAATGCCTTCAAGGAGATGGACTGACATGGTGGCTGCGATGATGGGCTCAAGTATAACAGGGATCATGGAGCTGGCACAGGATCGGGCAGTGTTTCGTTCTGCTGTGCATGGGGTAGCAACTTGACGACATCTAACAACAACAATAACAGCAACAACAATCCATACTGAAGGTTGTATTTTGTAGTTTTTGATCTTCATCAGTAAGTGCTTCAGGTCATCTTCACTTTCAGCAAGCAAGGTTGTGTCAATTGCATATTGCAAGTTGTTAGTGAGTCTTTTTCCATTTCTGATCCCACATTCTTCTTCATATTGTACAGCTTCTCAGATTATTTGCTCACCATACAGATTGAGTAAGTACGGTGAAAATATCTAACTCCAAAGCACACTTTTCCTGATTTTAAGCAATTCAGTATTCCTTTTTCTTTTTCAATGAGTGCCTCTGGGTCTATGTACAGGTTCATCACGAGCACAATTAATTGTTCTGCAATTCCCATTCTTCACAATGTTAGGATAATTTGTTATGATCCACAGTGAAATGCCTTTGCATATGCACTAAAACACAGGTAAACATATTTCTGGTATTCTTTCATTTCAGCCAAGATCTATCTGATATCAACAATGATATCCCTCATTCCATGCACTCTTCTAAATCTGGCTTAAATTTCTTGACATTCACTGTCAATATACTGCTGAAACCATTTAAAATTTATTTTCCACAAAATTTTACTTGTATGTGATACTAACGATATTGTTCAATAATTTCCAAATTTACTTGGATTACCTTTCTTTGGAATGGGCACAAATATTGATCTCTTCCAATCAGTTGGCCAGGTAGCTGTCTTCCAAATTTCTTGGC
>NW_006922303.1:952827-958256 GCF_000298275.1 Orycteropus afer afer | reverse complement strand
TTTATTCCTAGGTCTTTTATCATTATAGATACTATTTTAGATGTTAATGTTTCCTTAATTTACTTTTGTTATTTCTCATTGCCAATACACAGAAATGTGACTGTCTTTGCATGTTCTCAATGTACCTTGCCATTCTGATTAATTAATTTATTTCCAATAGCTTTCTTCCAGAATCTTTGGTGCTCTCTATGTATAGGATAACATCATCTTCAAAAAGGGATAGTATAATTCTCCCTTCACCATTTAGATATTTTTTTTCTCCTAGCCAAATTGCTCTGGCTATGACTTCCAGAATAATGTTGAATAACAGTGGTGAAAGTGGCATCTTCATCTTATTCCTGATCTTAATTGGAAGGCTTTCAGTCTTTATCTCTTGAGTATGATGCTAGTTCTGGGTTATACATAAATATCTTTTATTATATTGAGGAATTTCTCCTCATTTCCTATCTTGTTTTTTGTGTCCACTCTGAAGCTTTTAAGATCCTAGTTGATACTGTTTTAGAGAGAAAAAAACCACTCAGTCCATAAAGGTGAAATTAAGACCATTTATTCAGAAATATTAGATCTGGATGTTGGCAGACATCAGCCCACATAAATGTGAACTGATGACTTCAACTAACAAAATCTATCTAAAGCAGAAATAGTCCATGGAACAAAGAAATTGTAATACAGTTGCTTCATTGGTTTGTCTTTGATTGTGGTCATAAAGTGGATGGTTTAAGAGTGGGGAATAGACTTCTATTGGATAAGGGGATATGGAGAATCAAAGTGATTTTTCAGAGATCATAATCTTACTCATATAGCTTTCAGGTGGAATAATAAAATAACACTGGTGGATGTTTACACAGCTTTAACCAGATGTGGGTGAAACCTCCTCTTGGTGTCAGGATTTGATTATTCCAACACAGCTTACTAATTGAAAATTTTAAGGGACCTGGGAAACTTTAGATAAAGCTGGCTCTAAACCCTTTCAAGAAATTTTAATTTTCACAATTTTGTCATGTAGAAATATTCCTTTGGCCCATATACAAAAGACACCTGTGTCAAGATTCCCTTCCTTGGAGTGCCTTTCCTTTGCACCCTGGCTTGTCTATAGAGGGAGATTACTTTTTAGTTTTTATGGCTTCTAGTAATTAATACAGCAACGTAACAGGGAATTGACTTTTAAGTTGAACAAACAGTGTCCCAGGTTGGCAGATCCTTAAAAAGGTTAATTCAGCAAAAACTGAGTGAAATTCAGTCATTCAGCTTTCATCAAAAAGGCTTTATGAATTTATTCTTTAAAATTCCCTCCACTTGATCAGTGATTTTATTAAAAATACGCTGACCAATTTACAAATTGTTCTTCTGCACAAACTTAATTCAGATAGTTGTTATTATTATTATTATTATTATTATGTTATTGGGCTTAGCAAGCATTTAACTTCCACCTTGCTATGAGGAAGTTCTAATCTTCAGAGTGAGCTGGTTTCATGTCACCCAAAAAGGGGTAACTCATCTTCTGCAAGATGTTTCTGGACAATAGGTGGCTAATGATTTCCTTTTCTTCACCATGTTATTGTAAAACTCAGAAGGTGGTTACGAGGATACTTAATGGTCAAAAAAACTAGTGATTTTCTGAATGATTGAATTAAATTTGTGGTTCTAATTCATTAGAGACAGTCATTGACTCTATATACTCTATATGCACATGGGCATCAGATTGTTCTTCTGAGTCAAGGCATTAATGGTTACTTTTATGAAACATTAATAATGCTAATTATATTGATTATTAACATTAAAACCATGATTTCAGATAATTGAATTAATCTAATCCAAGTACTTGCTCCATTAGGTAGCCAGCTAAACATATAAGAAAAGGAAAGCATGAACCCAGTTCTTCAGGTCTGTGAAGCCAGGTGGCTTTTTTTGCATATTGTTGTGATACCACATTTTACTTCCCCTGAAGTAATGATCCAGGTGCAACATAAACTATAAGCTCTAGAGCAGACTCTTTCTTGTTGAGGTAATAAGAATCTAAGGTTGTTGTTGTTGTTATGTGCCTTGGAGTCCGACCTGACTCATAGTGTCCCCTCCTTGGGTTTCAGAGGCAGTATCACTATGGAACTAGATTGCCCCATCTTCTTTCCAGGAGTGGCTGGTGGGTTTGAACCGCCAGCCTTATGGTTAGCAGTCAAATGCCTTAGGCACTATGCCACCAGAGCTCCGAGTGTGCATCCATGGTGTCGGTGGCGGCCGGGGGACCGTAGTGTTCTGGTCAACAGGGCCAGGCACCCAGACAGCTCAGCCCCATGGCGGGGAGAAGGTGGAGGCAGCGGCTGCTGCGGTGGCGACAACAGCCACTCCCCCGAATCTAAAGTAATTCTATTAATTTCAAACTACCTCAGCTTGTGAATTTAAAGACATTTATTGACTAGCCATAGCATTAGCCACATCAGCAGCTATTTTTTCCACTGTGTCTAAGATGTTTCTTATAGTGAGTTCCAAATCTGCAACTTTTCACCATGGTATAAAGGACTTAAAGGAAAAAAAAAAAAATATTGCTGGTTTTCTGTAACTGGGTTATATCCATAACTTATTCTTCTCTTGTCCCTTGTCAAAAAGATTTAGAGAGTTAGTTTAACATAGACTTTCATTATCAGAATTGACATATAAGGGTCCAAGTGTGCATTGGCTGATTATGGTTTAAATATGTAAGCAAGGCAAGGCCTAGGTAAATGCTTTACTTCCTAGTTTTAGCACTCCCTTTGCAGGGCATTTGACCCACCACACAAGATCATATATCCATTAAGGGCACAAATCATACTGTTTCCAGTATCATTATCTGGGAAGGGAATGTTATTGTTGTTGTTAGGTGCCATTGAGTTGGCTCCGACTCATAGCAACCCTATGTACAGCAGAATGGGACACTGCACAGTCGTGTGCCATCCTCAGAATCCTTACTATACCTAAGCCTATCTTTGTAGCCACTGTGTCAGTCCATCTCACTGAAGTTCTTCCCCTTTTTTTCTGACTCTCCACTTTACCAGGCATGATATCCTTCTCCAGGGAATGGTCCTTTCTGACAACATGACCAAAGTATGAGAGATGAAGTCTGACCATTCTTGCCTCTCAGGAGTATTCTAGCAATACAAATAATAGCAAGGACAAAATAAACTTGATCAGTGAAAGGCATAAAAGAAGATAAAAAGTCCACTAACCAATAAAAGATTAATATAATTATAATAACAATCATAAAAAGATACAAATTTATTTCAGAATTGATATGTTTCATTCAATAAATCATGATTAGCCTTAATAATAAGGGGTTTATGGAGCATAAAATTTAGAGCGATTGCAAAGAATACAATAAAAATCTAAATAAAAGATCTAGTATGGATTCAATCCTAGACAGATCATAAAAAAATATAACTAATTTTTAACAGTGCTATTTATATAAATAGATATGGGCTCTCAGGGAAAGAACAATATATCAAAACATGGAACTTCACAACTGAAGTCCTATAATAATGAACAGAATTGGAATAATCAGAAAATAAATTCCTAATGTTTCTATAGTAAAATTTTTACCATTCTAAGTTTGAGTTTATAGTGAGAAAGCTATTACGAAAAACAATGGGAATCACACAAAGGGCTACTAATCCTAAAGTTCCCATCTAAGCCATAATTTCAAATTAAACGAAAATAGTTATGATGGCTAAAAGATGGCTCTGCTGACAAGTCTGATCATTGTTGTTGTTGTTGTTATGTGCCGTCAAGTGTGGGTTTGAACCGCCAGCCTTCTGGTTAGAAGTCAAGTGCCTTAGGCACTATGCTACCTGGGCTCCTGATCATTAAGCCATCAAAATACTCCCAACTGACAATTATGATTTCTAGGATTAGAATTTTTAAAAAAAGTTAAAATAACTTATTTTAAGGTTTAGCTGATGAAGTATAGCAGTTCCTAAGATTAAAGCAGAAAGCAAAGAGAGTCCATAATTTACTGCAGGTTACACAGGTAGTTTCAGGTAAAGTCTGGAGATCTCAAGAGAACAGTCTACTCAGTTGTTGTCTGTTTCTTTTCCTGATGATGTTTGAATTATACGGTCAGTCCTTCATGAGCCTCAACAGTCCATTTAGGAGTTGGAGCCTTCTTCAGTTGGAATGAAGTAATCCAAATTTTGACTCCCTGTAATTTGGCAGTGCAATAATTTGGTGATAAGATTAAATAAGTTCCTTCCACCGAGGTTCAAGGGAATCCTTGAGTTGATTTTTCCACCAATAGTCATAATCTCCAGGTGAAAAAGGAGAGGTAGCTGGCTTTCCAGTATCTTTATTATTAAAAGCCTTTTTGAAAAAGAGCATGTTTTTTAGCATAATAAATCAAAGATCAGCAGTACTTTAGTACATCAATTCAAATTAAATTTGATTCTGGAAGAACTCCTGAATGTGATAAATCCATTGGCCAAACTGTTAGAATTTCTTAAGAAATTAATTTATGAGGGCTAAAAGGTATAACCCTCAAATTCATTAACACCAATGGGAGTGCTTTAGACAAATCTATCCCACAGAGAATGTAAGTTTTGCCCATTGAGTTTTTATAATTCCATTTAGCCTCTCCAAAACTCCAGAAGACTGGAAATGAAAAGGACAATGCAGTCTTTGAAAAATGGGGAAAATACAACAGATAGCCTTTATTACTTTTCTGGTAGAATGAGTTCCTTTGCACAGAACATTCCCCGTATGGGAATGATATTTTCTAATAGTTGCTTTGCAATATATGCTGCTGTGACCTCTCCACAAGGAAAGGCTTCAACTCAATGTGAATATATGCAAATAGTAACTAGTATAAATGTATAACAATTAGCAAGTGTTAACTGGATAAAGTCTATTTGCCACTTGAGCAGTGACCCTGTTGGTAAAGGATATTCTCCAAGTGAATGTTGATGTTGTTTACTCAAATTAAATTCTAAGCAGACAGAACATTGTCTGACTACTTGTTCTACAGCTTTCCAAAAATGTACCCAAGAATATTTATTTAATATCTATTGGCTTGTCCTTGCCCAAGGATCCTATCAACTGGAAGGAGTTTCAAGAGGAATATGTAAATCTTTCAAAACAACAAGTTTGGTGTTAGGTCCTTCCTATAAGGAAGAACCTTTGTTAAATTTACAGCCTTCTTTTATTCATTGTTCTGTCTCTAATTTCCAAGCATGTTTCTGGTGTCAGGTTAAATCATGTCAAACTGGAAGGTCCTGTCCAGGTTCTTCATTCACTTTACCCTTGGCTATTTCAGGGGATTTTCCATTCCAAGCATAGCATTAGCCACAACCAGAGGTTCACTAAAATGATGACCATATAAAAGCTTGTTAAAATCTGCACTGAGAACACTCATCATCTTAAAGGCAATTAGGCTATATAAATCAGTGACACAGTTAAAATAATATATA
>NW_006922303.1:950780-952712 GCF_000298275.1 Orycteropus afer afer | reverse complement strand
TCAGGTTGGTAAGACAAATTTGAATTAAGGGCACAAATAAATAATCTGGCAGGACAGATTTATTGTCAGGGCATATCCACAACTGTAGCACTGAGTGTATCTCCATTCTTTGACTTCTTCTTCAGAAGCTGTTTGTTGGTTTTTGCCAAAGATTAAAAAAAAAAAAGGGTCAGGAAATTGAGAAAAATGAAAAAGACATGGGCTCAACAAGGTCTAACTTAATACTACTCAACATTCTTTAAAAGTAGAGGGTGACAGTATTAGAGTTCATATTTTTTTCCTCCTTCACCTTTATCCTGGTCATGACAAGAATTATCATGAGTAGATTGAAATGCAGCCTTCTTAGCGGCTATATCAGCTAATGCATTTCCTCTAATTTCTTCTATTTGGGGAGTGTTTATATGTATATGTGTGCATATATGTATGTATATATGTATGTGTGTATATGTATGTATGTATGTATGTATGTATGTTGTGATTTGGGTGAAAGTTTACAGAGCAAATTCACCTTCCAATCAGCAGTTCACACACACTTGGTTTCATGACATTGCCTGCAATTTACCACAATGCAACAGCTCCCCTTCCACTTCCTCCCCATAGTTACCTCTTCCCTGTGTCCTTCCTAGTTATGCACCCATCGGTCGAGCTTTCCCTCTATGTGATGCTGCTGCCCCTCTGGTGCCCCAAGGCTGATTGCTCCAAGGGATATATCTTTGTAGAGTAAGTAGGTGCATTGCCCTGGGTTGAATGGTCTGCATATATGTGTTATTTACTATTGGGCTGACAGCCAGCATTTGGAAGTAAGTTTTATCCCAGGCCCAAAATGTATCCCAGGGCCATAGTTTTGGATGTCCCACCAGACTCCATCTGACCAGTAATATTGGTCATTATTGTGTTTTTAGATTTTGTTCCATGATTTTCCTCTCACTCTATCCAGTATCTCCAGTTTTGATCCCTTCCCAAGTGGTTGGCATTTGTAGCCAAGCACCATCTAGTTCTTCTAGTCTCGAGGTCCATCATGTCCTAGGGCTGATTGCTTCCAAATGCCCTTGTTTTTTTCACTCTTATTCATTTACAACCATAGGAGATCATTAGCTGCATCTTAGATGGTCGCTCAAAAACTTTTAAGACCTCCACTTCTAGTCACCAAAGTTGGTTGTGGAACAAGATTTTTAAGTATTTTGTTGTGCCAGTTGAGCCTGGTGTTCCCTAATACCATGGTCCTGAGTCACAGATACCAGTGATACAAAATACCCACAATCATTAGAGAAGCAACAGAAGACAGATATAGAGTAATCCCTCATACACAGCCAGACATTGTGGGAGAGAGATCCAAGACTTAATTTTTAGAAGGTCCCAGTCATTGAGTTTATCTTCTGCTGTTTGTGCATTTTCACTTATGTTTGGTAGTATATTAATGCCATATATTGGGGTCCCTAAGTTTTCCCCTATGTTTTCTTTGATGAACTTTATTCTTTCAAGGTTTACATTTAAGTCTTTGATCTATTTGGAGTTAGCTTTTGTGTATGTCGTGAGGTATGGATCTTGTTTCGTTTTTCTGGAAGTGGATATTGAGTTTTGCCAGCACCATTTGCTCAAGAGACTACCTCTTCTGCATTTAATGGATTTTGGCCCTTTGTCATAGATCAGCTGATCATGGGTGTATGGACTTCTGGGTTCTCAATTCTATTCCACTGGTCTATGTGTCTGTCACTGTATACAAGCCTGATTTGACTACTGTGTCTCAATGGTAGATTTTGACATTTGGGAATGTGAGACCTCCTACTTTGTTTTTCTTCTTCAGTAATGCTCTGCTTCTATGAGATCTCTTTCCTTTCCATATAAAATTAGTGGCTGTTTTTTTTTTTTTTTTCCATGTCTTTAAAGAATGATGGAATCTAGATTGGGATTGCATTGCAAGTATAAATTTCT
>NW_006922303.1:948635-950015 GCF_000298275.1 Orycteropus afer afer | reverse complement strand
GTCTATTTGGGTTTTGTTGAAGACTTTTGCGTCTATATTCATGAGAGATACTCATCTATAGTTTTGCTTTTTGTGATGTCTTTGACTGATTTTGGTATCAGGGGTATGCTTGCTTCATGAAATGTACTTGGGCAGATTCCATCCTTTTCTATGTTCTGGAATATTTGACAAGGATTGGTTTCAGCTCTTTTCTGAATATTTGGTTGAATATTCCAGTGAAGTTTTCTTGGCCAGGATTTCTTTTCTTTTCTTTTTTTTTTTTTTTTTAATGACCTATTCAATTTCTTTTGTTATGGGTCTGGTCAAACTTTCTACCTCAGTCTGTGTTAGTTTAGGTAAGCATTGTGTTTGTAGAAATCTATGTATTTTTTCTAGTCTTTCATATTTGCTGAAGTACTGTTCTTCACAGTATCGTGATATTATCCTTTTTATTTTGGTTGGTTCTGTTCTGAAGTTGTCCATTTCAATTCTTATTCATATTATTTACATCTTCTTCTTTTCTTTTGTTAACTTTGTGAGTGCTTTGTCAATTTTACTAATCTTTTCAAAGAACCAACTTCTAGTCTTGTTGCATTTTTTTCCATTTTCTTTCTATTTTGTTTCATTTATTTCTGCTCAAATCATCATTATTTCTTTTCTTCTGGTGATTTCAGGCTTTTTTTCCTGCCTTTTTTTCCTAATCATTGGAGATATTGTGTGTGATAGTTGAAGATGTGTGTCATCTTGGCTGGACCCCAATTCTGAGTGGTTTAAGCAGTTTTGATGTGTTTATTCCCATGATGAGATCAGATGTATATGCTTTGAGCAACCAGTATGTTGACAGGTAGTTTCCCTAGGGGTGTGGCCTGCTTCCAATATATATGGACATCCTGGGGAAATGAAAGAACCTTCTGTAAATCTGCATCCTGTCATGCTGCCTACAATTGTCCATGAGTGAACAGTCCACCATTCTGCTTGATGATCTTGGGTTTTTCATCCACTGGTATCAACAGCTGGTATACTGTCTGCCAACCTTGAACGTCTGAAGCTGTGTGAGTCAGGAAAAGCCTACAGTTTGACGTTTCATATAGGAACTTTGGACTTTCCAACTTCTATATGTGTGTGAGCCATATTCCTATGATAAATTTTTCCTTCTCTCTATTTATGTATATAAGCTTTACTGGTTTTGCTTCTCTAGAGAACCCGTCTAACACATTGGGTTATGGTGTTCATTTTGGCATTTTCTTCCTTTTTGACATGTGCATTTATAGCTATAAATTGGCATCTATTCACTGCTTTGCTGTGTCTCAAGGATTTTGGTATGTTGTGTTTTCATTCTTGCTTGATTCATTTAATTTTTAAATTTTTTTTCTTTTACACAGTCTGGTGATGCAGTGCCTA
>NW_006922303.1:946909-948384 GCF_000298275.1 Orycteropus afer afer | reverse complement strand
AGATTTTTTTTGCAGTATTCCAATGTTTTTAAATTTATGGAGGCTTGCTTGTTGTCTATCCTGGAGAATGTTCCATGTGCACTGGAAAGAATGTATGTTGCTCTGTTGTTGGGTGGAATGCTCTGTAGATGCCTATAAGGCCAAGTTGGTTAATTGTATTGTTTAGCTCTTCTGCATCTTTGTTGAGTTTCTTTCCAGTTCTATCTTTCATTAAAAGGGCTGTATTGAAGTCTCCTACTAAGGCATTTGGCTACTACTCTCTGAGAAGGTCAACAGTTCAAACCCACCAGCTGCTCCATGGAAGGAAGAGGGGTGATCTACTTCTGTAAAGAGTCACGTCCTCTGAAGCCCAATGAGGGTTGCTATGAGTCAGATTTGACTTGATGGCAATGAGTTTGGTTGGGCTTTGGTTACTATTACTGTGGAGTCATCTATTTTTCTTTTCCACCCAGTTAAAGTCTGATTTAAGTATTTGGGACTCTTTCATTGGGTGCTTAGATTTTTATTATGGTTATATCCTCTTGTTCAATTGATCCTTTAATCATTATATAACGTCCTTCCTTGTTTCTTATAGGTTTTTTTTTTTTTTTTCTGTCTTAAAGTCTATTTCATTAAAAATTAATACTGTCACTCCTGGTCTTTTTTGATTGTCATTTGCTTGATACATCTTTTTCCAACCTTTGATTTTTAGAATATTTTTTGTCTTTGTGTCTAAAGTGAATCTCTTGTAGACAGCATATTGATGGCTCACATTTTCTCATCCAGTCTGCAACTCTCCATCACTTGATTGGTGCATTTCATCCATTTACACACAGTGTAATTATTGACAAGCATGAATTGATTGCTGTCATTTTGTTATGTATTTTTTCATGGTGTTGTTGATTTCTTTGTTCCATATAATTTTCTGTGTCAAGCTCAATTTTTATGAAATTTATTATTATTTCCTTCACTGTTATTATTTAACAATGTTATTATTTATTTCCTTCATTGTTACTATTTACTTTAGTATTTATTAAATATTTTTGCTTCTCTTTTTTATTTGGAGGGAAGGTTTATTAATTTTATTTGGGCTTACCCTATGATTTATTATTTTCTTCTCAATTTTAGAAATGTATGTTCCATCTCACAATTGTCTTGATTTCTTACCATTTGGAAGTTCTGTAATCTACACTACTCATTCCCCATTTTTTCATTTGTAGTTGCACTGATTTATCAGTTGATGTCGCTGATTGCTTGTTTCCAATCTTATAAGTTTATTTTACTTTGAATATGTCTATATCTATGTTAGTTTCTTGGTTATATCATCATGTGTGTTAATCATTGATTGTTGACTTCTGGTGTTTGTTCTCTGATGAAAGGACTTTCTTTAGCATCTCTTGTAAGGTTGTTGTGGTAGTTAAGGTTGTGTGTCAATTTGACTGGGCCTGGTTGAGTGGCTGGGCAGCTGATGGTAGTTATTCCCCATGGTGAGACTG
>NW_006922303.1:943503-946669 GCF_000298275.1 Orycteropus afer afer | reverse complement strand
CATGTGGTTTGGTAACAACTAGACTGTGACTTTTTACTTGTCAACCTTGGGCTTGTCAGTGTGAGCAGCCAGCAACTGTCTGAGTGAAGAAAAGCCTCTTGCTCCAGTGGGCCAGGAGCAGGAGGCAAAGCTGAAGCCCAAGGTTGAGGGGCTTTCACGCAGCCCCTAGAGCATGTCACATTGAACTCGGATTTAAAGCCTCCAAACTGTAAGAGAATAAACTCCTGTATCTTAAAGCCATTCCATTTGTAGTATATTCTTGTCAGAGCATCACTACGTAACCAGAACAGTTGGTCTGGTTTTAATGAATTCCTTTAATTTCTGTTTATCTGGAAATGTCTCAATTTCACCGTGAAATTTGCAGGACAGTTTTTCTCTGTATATAATTCTTGGGTTTTTTTTTTTTTTTTTCTTTCAGGGTTTTATATATTTCACCCTATTGCCTTCTCACCTGCATTGTTTCTGCCAAGAAATCAGAGCTTAGTTTTATTGGTTGCTCTTTCCAGGTAATTTTCCCCTTTCCTTACTGCTTTCAGGATTCTTTCTTTGTCTTTGGTTTTGGTGAGTTTGATTATAATATGCCTTGGTGATTTTATTTTGGGGTCTATCCTGTTTGAGGTTCTTTGAACTTCTTGCAGGAATATCTTCTTGTCTTTCAGAATACTAGGGAAATTCTCTTCCAACAAATCTTTGACAATTTTCTCTGGTTTTATTTGTCTCATCCTGTTCTGAGATTCTGATCACATGTAAGTTATGCCTCTGGATGGTGTACCACATGAATGTTAGGCTTTCTTCATTTTGTTTTGGTCATTTTTCTGATTGCTCCCTTAACAAAGTAGTATTGAGGTTTTTTTCTTCAATTTCACTAATTCAGTCTTCTATTGATTATTTTCTACTACTTTGCCCAATCACTGTGTTAGTTATTTCTGAAATCTTCATATTAAACTCCTGGATTTCTATTTGTTGTTTTTGTATGGTTTCTAATTTTTCATTTATTCTGCAGTTTGTTATTGTATTGTTTTCCTAAATTGTTCTAGAGTTTTGTCTGTGTTTTCCTTAATTTTGTCAGTGTTTTCCTTCACATGTTTCTCAATCAATTGATGGTACTTAAATACAATTCTTCTGAATTCCTTATCAGGCAGTTCCAATGCACTTCTTCCTCAGGGAGTTTGTCCAGGTCTGTATCCCAGTTGTTTTTTTGTACTACTTTATCTTGCTTCTTTGTGTGCACTGAGAGGGTCAGTTATTTTTGAGACATTGTGATGTTGTTGTATTTATCTTTTACTATACTTTGTAGGTCAGAAGCACTTAGGCATTGACTACCTGTCTCCTAGTCAGTGTGATGGAGGATGAGACTGTGTGCACAGTTATCTATTCATTGTTTGTGGACAGCAGTTGAGCACAATTTGGCCTGGTATTGGCTGCCATGAAAAGGTGCAGAAGCAAGTGGTGGTCCTCACCTAATGGGTGGAGCTGCAGGAGGTGCAAGTATGACTAAGTCGTGTGGGCACAGTTGCTTTCCAGTCATTATCCTCTATTGTGATTGCCAGTGCTGTCCTCTGCAAGTGGAGCTTAGTCTTAGGTTGCTGCCTGAATAAGAGCACTGTTTGCAATTATTAAAATGGTCATGCCTTCAGGACAAATGACAGTCCACAGCATTATCTCTATCTCCCTCTTCACTGTTTTCCTTTGTAGTCATCATCAACCAATGCAATTGCCTCCGCAATCCTCAAGAAGCAGAGCCAATATTTAGATTAGTGCCCAGATCAGAACACCACTTGGAAATATTCAAATTGGCCATGCAGCCAGGACAGCTATCAGTCTGCAGCTCCGTTTGTCTCCTTATTCACTGTTTTAATTCGAGTTCTTCTACTAGTTAGTATTTAATCCAGTTCTTTATCCTTCCCTTCAAATCCCAGGGTTCCAGGATTATCTCTCATATTTGTTTCAATTGTTTTCTCATTTCTTTTTTGGAGAGGGTCTGTGTAGTTTGTTTGCCTGCTACAATATCTTGCTGGAAGTCTCTTCTCACCACACATTTTTAAATGGAATTGTCATTTTGTTGTTGAGGTGTTTAAGTTTTCTATAAATTTTAGACATAAGTCCCTTGTCAGAAATGTCATTAATTTATTTTCCATTTGTAGGTTCTCTTTTGAAAAATTGTTTTGATGTGCATAAGAATTTCTTTTTTGAAGGACTTAACCATTGAATTCTTTTTGTCTGCTGTTTGTGCAATTTTGGTTATGTTATATGTGTGTATGTATGTGTATGTATATATATATTTATGGGCCCCTATGTTGACACCAATGACTAAAGCCAAAGATGAAGAAATTGAAGAGTTTTTCAACATCTTCAGTTTCAAATTGACCAAACATGCAATCTAGATGAGTTGATAATTACTGGTGGTTGGAATGTGAAAGTTGGAAACAAAGAAGAAATATTGGTAGTTAGAAAATATCACCATGGTGATAGAAATGGTGCCAGATATTACATGATAGAATTTTACAAGAACATGACTTATTTACTGAAAACACCTTTTTATCCCCACAGAATAAATAGCCATGATATAGGTGGATATCACCACATGCAATACAGAGGAATCAAATCAAGCATATCTGTCAGAACAAGAACAGAGGTGGACTGTGGAATAGGTAATCAGTTCCTCATATACAAGTTTAAGTAGAAGCTTAAGGAAATTAAGTCAAGTCCAAAAGAACCTTTGGCATATCACACCTAAATTTAGAGACAATCTAAAGAACAGATTTCATGTATATATGTATGTATGTATGTATGTGGGAGCTCTGGTGATGCAGTGACTAAGGCATTTGACTGCTAACCAGAAGGCTGACAGTTAAAACCCACCAGCCACTACTCAGAAAGAAGATTGAGCAATCTACTTCTGTAGATACCACCTTGGAAACCCAAAGAGGGGTCACTATGAGTCAAATTGACTTGATGTCAGTGAGTTTGGTTTTGGTCTATATATGTATGTATATATATTTCCCTGAGTCAGCCCCAGGGCCAACACATGGACACCCAAAGCAGCAGGCCAGAAAAGCAGGAGAAAGGGAATTAAAAGACAGGAAGCCAGACAGAGGTACAGTCAGCCACAGGGACCCAGGTGGGGGTGATATGAGAGGTCTCCAACAGCAAGACAAACTTGTCT
>NW_006922303.1:936869-938928 GCF_000298275.1 Orycteropus afer afer | reverse complement strand
GTATCACTATGGAAGTAGATTGCCCAACCTTCCTTCCAAGGAGTGATTGGTGGGTTTCAACCACCAGCCTTTGGGTTAGCAGTCACGTTCCTTAGGCACTATGCTACTGGAGCTCCTACCTAAATATAGTACTTTTGAATTCCTTATTAGGGAGTTCCAATGCTGCATCTTCCTCAGGGATGTGTTTTGGGTCTGTATCCTGGTCCCTTTTTTCTCCTGCTTTATCTTGCTTCTTCATGTGGTGTTGGAGACCAAGAAAAAGACCCCCAAAAGAACATGATTGCAAGGCACATGTTCTAATTACAGTTAAGAGATGGAAAGGATTCTCCTGTGGTTGAATATTTGCTTTAAGAGATGACAAGGTCTCTCTCACTGTTAAATGGTCAATTGGAAAAACATCAAGCATTGAAAGTAGATGTTATTACAGTAGTCCATGTTTTTATCTTACTGGGATGTTTCATACTTTGGGTCATTGTGTCCTAGTAAACATTTATCATTTTACACACCTTATTCCTGAGGAGACTTTTGTGATTGTTTTAATGACCACCTGTTGTCCTTGAGCATGTAGAGGAGTTAAATGTTAACTCTGTAGAGAATAAGCTGATTGTATAGATTCCAAGACTAAAGATGTAATCATGTACAAACATATAAATAAAGTAGAACAAAGACATCAGTGGTTGTTATCGCAGTATATGCAGGGCATCCACATGGCTCCCTTTCCTTAAATAAGAAGAAAACCATTAATCCTTTTGTGTCACTTCATTTCATGACCTGTGCCATTTTGCCATTCATGGCAGTGTGGACTATGATGTTCTGTTGACTCTGAGGCATTATGACTTTTTTGTGTTTATATTTAATTGGTGATTGTATGTTGGAGTGATTGCCTATGATTTTTTTTTTTTTTGCTTTGTTTTGTTTGTATGCTATCTATGCAAGCATGGTACTTTGCTATGCTCCTTTATTCACTAGTTTACAACACTTATACACTCACCACATGTCTCCTTTCCTATTGCCAGCCTCTTTTATGTCCCTGCCAACCTTGGCAAACAGAGGCTATTCATCTATGCTTGGAATCCAAATGGGAATTCGATCACTTTAACTATCCCAAATGGCCACGCTTCTAAACATTCAAAATGGATGTGCTCTTGGTCACTTTAAATATCCAAAATGGCTGCCACTTGTAAGCGTTCAAAATGACTGTGTCCTCAGTCACTTCAAACATCCAAATTGTCTGTCATGAGCAAACAATCAAAATGGCTGTGCCCTTCAGACAGCAGAAAGTCAACAGCTCAGGTTGTCTCCATCCTTGCTGTTTCTCTTCCTAGTAATAGGCCACCAGTGCAGTCATCCCTGAAGCCCTTAGTGGCCAGGGATGATCTTTAGGTCACTTCTCTGGTCCCAACACCACTTGGAAATATTCAAGCTGTTGATCCCATCAGAGCAGCTGACAGTCCATAGCTCTGACTATCTCTGTACTCACTGTTTTTGTTCACGTTTTTCCTGGTGCCTAATCCAGTTCTGTATAATTCTTTTCAAAGCTCAGGGTTCCAGGATTATCTCTGTATCTCTGTCAATTGTTTTTTTCTTTTCTTTGTTGAAGAGGATCTGTTTCTCTTGTCTGCCTATTCCTCCATCTTTGGTTGTCATAAAGTCTTAAACCTCATCATCTTCATGTTGAATAGGCTGAGGAGGAGGAAGAAGAGAAGAGCTTGGTTATGTTTCCTCAGTGATGGAAGAGGCACATGAGGTGGAGTAGGTGGCAGAGGAGGCAGGCACAGTTGGTGTAAATATACATAATTTCTGTCTGACTTTTTGCTTTTTCATTTCTCGAAAAGTGTTTCTATACAGTAACAATCCTTCTCTACCATTTTCTCTAGTTTTCAGTGATTGTATCATAGAAGGATCCATGTAGCAAAAGAAGTCACAAGTAGTCTTGAATAATTGGAGCCTTTCTTCCAGAATGACTAATGTCAATTTTTCTCTGACACTAGTTCAGAAGCACTCATTTCCATCAATTCATCTTATGTTAATTACTCTGGCATACCATCCCTTAGCTCTT
>NW_006922303.1:927042-936372 GCF_000298275.1 Orycteropus afer afer | reverse complement strand
GAAATGAATAGTAGAGAATAATAGTTCTTATGGATATGGATCTCTGGTGGTGTAGTGCCTAAGGCATTTGACTGCTAACCAGAAGGCTGGAGGCTCAAACCCACCACCCACTCCTCCGAAGGAAGACTGGGCAACCTACTTTCATAGAAATACCACCTTGGAAACCCAAGTAGCCGTCGCTATGAGTCAGAATCCACTCAATGGCAGTGAGTTATGAATATAGATGCATAAATCCTCAACAAATATTACCAAACTGAATCCAGCAACATATACAAATAAGAATACACCTTGACTAAGAGATATTTATCCCAGGAATGCAAGGTTGTTTTAACATCTTAAAATCAATTAATATTCATATAATAAAAAAGTAAATACCGCATTATGGTAGCACAGTGCTTAAGGCATTTGACTGCAAACCAAAAGGTTGGCAGTTCAAACACACCAGCTGCTTCACAGAAGGAAGACTGAGCAATCTACTTCGGGAGTTCTGGTAGCGTAGTGCCTAAGGCACTTGACTTCTAACCAGAAGGTTGGTGGTTCAAACCCACCAGGCACTCCTTGGAAGGAAGGTTAGGCAATCTACTTCCATAGTGATACTGCCTCAGAAACCCAAGGAGGGATTGCTATGAGTCGAGTCTGAGTCAACAGCACATAAGAACAGCAACCACAACAACAACATTATTATCTTGATAGGTACAGAAAGAGCATTTGATGCAATGCAATACCTTTCTTGACAAAATAACTCAGTAAGCTAGGAATAGAAGCTAACTTTCTCAACCTAATGAAAGGTATCCATGCAAGACATACAGATAACAACATCATATTTAATGATGAAAACTAAAACTTTCACCCTAAGATCAGAAAAAAAGGTAACGATATTAATCACACTTCTGTTCAAAATTATATTCCTAATCAGGCAAATGTGTAAATGAAATGAAACAAAAGGCATCTTGTTTGGAAAGAAAAAATTAAAAATATAAATATTTGCAGATGACATGATCTGATATACAGGGAATCCATTAAAATACGCTATTTCAGCAAAGATATAAAATCAAGATACAAAAAACCAATTATTTTGGTGTGTATAATTTCATCAAAGTAATAATATAAAAAATTATATTTCTATTCATTTCTAATTAACAAAGAAATTGGATAAACAATTTTATGTGAAATAGCATCAAAATAATAAAATACTTAGGAATAATTTCAACAAAAGAATTGCAAAACCTATTCCCTGCAGACTACAAAATATTATTAAAAGAAATTAAGGAAGATCTGCATAAATGGAAAAAGAATTCAATGTTTATAAATCAGATTAATTAATATTTTAAAGATAATAGTATTCCCCAATTTGATCTACTGCTTCAACATCATCTCTATCTAAATCCCAGATTACATCTTTGTAGAAATTTGCAAGCAGATTCTAAAATTTATATGGAATTCCCAGGGATTCAGAATGGCAAAATTGGGGAGGGAGGAAGAGGACAATGTAGGAGTACTCACATTTCCTAATTTTGAAATTTATTACCAAGTAAAACTAATCAAGACAGTGTGGTACTACAATCAAGACATATATATTTTTTCATGGAATGGAATTGAGACTCCAGAAACAAAACGATGAGTCTGTGTTCAACTTATTGTTACAAGGGTGTCAAAAGCATTCAATGGGAGAAATAGTTTTTTCAACAACTCGTCCTAGGACAAGTGGATACCTGTATGCAAATAATTAAGTTGGACTTTTTTTGTGTGTGTGCTGTCAAGTTGATTCCAACTCATAGTGACCCTATAGGATAGAATAAAACTAACCCATAGAGTTTCTTAGGCTGTAATTTTTGCATGAACATATTGTCAGGTGTTTTCTCCCACTGAGCCTCTGCTGGGTGTGGACTGCCAACCATTCAGCTACAGCTGATTGCTTAACTATTGCTCCACCAGGTCCCCATCACTTGGACTTTTATGTGTCCCTGTATGCAAAAATAACCTCAAAATGAATCAACACCCAAATGTAATAGCTATAACTATAAAATTTTAGAATAAAATTCCATGCCCTCAGATTTGGCAATAGATTCTTAAATATGCAATCACAAGTAACAAAAGAAAACATGCAGATATAGTAAACTTATCAAAATTTCAAACTTTTGTGCTTCAAAGATCACCAGCAAAAATGTGAAAAGTGACATTTCTTACGGGAGACAGGATGGCATCCTTCTCGCATAATGCACCAATTCTCTCATGAACAAAATCTGAAAATCCGAGTGAAACAGATACAAATACTGATCCTGGAGTTCTGAACATCAATTGAAAAGTTAAAGAAATTAGATCGTGCACTGATTGGAAAGGGGAAAGACTGAGATTAGTGACGAGAGAGAGAGAGAGAGATGAGACAAGGCCATCTGAAGCAGAAGCATCTCAAATAGAGAGAGATACTGATGAAAAGGGTGGGGGGAGAACTTCACAGAATCCTCACAGTGATAACTACACAGTGCAGACAGATCAGGAGGAATCCAAGGTAAACAGTTAGACATGTGGGACTTGGGATAGAAATGTGCAGGAAATTTGGTCAGAAGTACAAGTGGCACAGTTGACCAGGGAGAGAGGGGGAAGACAGTACAGAGCGGAAGAGGGAATTAAACTCAGTCGGGTCTGGTGAAAAGTCCTATGTTGGGTTTTGGAAGAAACTAGATTTGGGAAGAAATTGGGTTTGGGATAAAATCTTGCTTGATTGAATCTGGGCAAGAAAGGGACAAATGTTTGCAAAGCCCTAACATCATCAACTCAAACCCTAGGACCCGTAGCTACCTCTAGCAAGCTTAGTCAGGGGCTGAAACTCACCTGCTGGGTGCTTAAGGGACTGAGAGAACTTTTGCAACTGAAATAAGAAGCACAACTCTACTTCCTCAAGGAGGCTCACTTGCGCCAAGAACATCCTGCCTTTGTGAAGGGAAAAAACTGTGTTGGAGTGATTAGAGAAGAGAGTATCAGGGCAGGAATTTACTAGAGTCCAGGCAAGAGTTTCCTATGCCCAGAAGGGAGACAGACCCATGCCAGTGATTTATGACTGGCGAGCCATACTCTCTGCCCAAAAAAGTACAGTTCCTATGAAAATAGGGGCAAAATCTCTTCCCACCACGAGCAACACAAAGACCAAGGAAGTGCTGTAACCACCTGCAACAATCCATTCCAAACAGCCACAGAGGCTGCAGCTTTCTCTCCGTATATTTCACTGGTTGGTCCTCGTCACACTGAGTAAAACAGTCAAACACCTGCAGCTTTTTCCACTGGTGGAGAACATTAGTGATTAGCTCCTCCCACTTCTGCAGGAGAACAACTGCGGAGTGTGGTTTCTGCTATACTCACTGGCTCCCAAGGCTGCCGCCTGACTATAATTACAAAAGTCCCTCCTCAACCATTCCCCTTATTTCACCCTTATTTTTCTCCTTACTTCTTTCCCTATTTTTCTCCCTTTTTACCTGTTTATTTCTCTTTCCTCTTCATCTTCTTAAATTTTTGCCATTCTTTCGACTCAAACACCCCTCCTTTTCTTCTCTTTCCTGTATTTTCTTTTAGTTTTATTTTATTTCTTCAATTTCCTTCTTTTTTTTTTTTTTTTTCCTCTTTTCTTGTCCCATCCAAAAGGAGGGACATAAACTCTCCACTAGTCAGCCTTTTCTATGGCACCAACCACCTCAACCAATGGATGAGCACCACTCTCAATACCTGCACCACTGAATCAACAACACAGGGTGGACAGTACCTGTTCATCCCAACTATGGCTCCTCTCCACTTCAAACAGAGACCCACACTTACATTCCTGTCAATTATTCTACCAATTTGGAGATAGCTGGAGATCACATGATAGAATTTTGCAAGACCAATGACTTATTCATTGCAAATAGCTTCTCTCAACAACACAAACAGCGGCTATACATGTGGACTTCACCAGACAGAGTACACAGGAATCAAATTGACTACATTTGTGGAAAGAGGCAATGGAGAAACATGATATCTTCAGCCAAAACAAGGTCAGGAGTTAATTGTGGGACAGACCATCAACTGCTCAAATGCAAGTTCAAGTTGAAGATGAAGACAATTAAAAGAAGTCCACAAGAGCCAAAATATGACCATGATTATATCACTCCCTAATTCAGAGACCATCTAAAGAATAAATTTGATGCATTGAACACCAATGACCAAAACCCAGGAAAAATGTGAGATGACGTCAAGTACATCATGCATGAAGAAAGCAAAAGGTCATTAAAAAGACAGGAAAAGAAGAAAAGACCAAAATGGATGTTAGAAGAGACTCTGAAACTTGCCCTTGAATGGAGAGTAGCTAATGGAAATGCAAGAATTGACAAGATAAAAGAGCTGAACAGAAGATTTCAAAGAGCAGCTCAAGAAGACGTCAATTATTATAATGAAATGTGCAAAAACCTGGAGTCAGAAAACCAAATGGGAAGAACACACTCAGCATTTCTCAAGCTGAAAGAACTAAGGAAAAAATTAAGCCTTGAATTGCAATATTGAAAGATTCCATGGGCAATATGTTGAATGACGCAGGAAACATCAAAAGATGATGGAAAGAATACACAGAGTCACTATACCAAAAAGAATTTGTAGCTGATCATCCTTTTCCAGAGGTGGAATATGATCAAGAACCAATAGCATTGAAGGAAGAGATTGAAGCAGCACTGAAGGAAATGGTGAAAAACAAGGCTCCAGGAATTAATGGAATACTCATTGACATGTTTCAACAAATGGATGCCCCACTGGGAGCACTCACACTGCTATGCCAAGAGAATTAGAAGACAGCTACCTGGCCAACTGACTGGAAGAGATCCTTATTTGTCGCCATTCCAAAGAAAGGTGATCTCACAGAATGTGGAAATCATCAAACAATAACATTGATATCACATGCAATAAAATCTTACTGAAGATAATAAAAAAATGGTTGCAGCAGTATATTGACAGAGAACTTCCAGAAATGCAAGCTGGATTCAGAAGGGGGACGTGGAACAAGGGATATCATAGTTGATGTTAGATGGATCTTGGCTCGAAGCAAAGAATACCAGAAAGATGTTTACTTGTGTTTTATTGACTATGCAAAAATTTTCAATTGTGTGGATCATAACAAATTACGGATAACACTGAGAATAATGAGAATTCCAGAACACTTAATTGTACTCATGAGAAGCCTGTACATAGACCAGAAGGCTGTCATTTGAACAGAAGAATGGAATACTGCATGGTTTAAAATCAGGAAAGGGGTGTGACAGTGTTGTATCCTTTCTCTGGACTTATCCAGTCTGCATGCTGAATAAATAATCCATGAAACTTGACTATGTGAAGAAGAATGTGATATCAGGATTGGGGGAAGGCCCATTAACAACTTGAGATATGCAGATGACACAATGTTCCTTGCTGAAAGTGAGGATGACTTGAAGCACTTACTGATGAAGATTAAAGACTACAGTCTGCAGTATGGATTACACCTCCAGATTAAAAAAAAATGAAAATTCTCACAACTGGAATTATAAACAACATCACTATAGATGGAGAAAAGATTGAAGTTCTCAAAGACTTCATATTACTTGATTCTGCAATCAATGCCAATGGAAGAAGCATCAAGACATCAAAAGACATATTGCATTGGGCAAATCTGTTGCAAAAGACCTCTTTCAAGTGGTGATGAGCAAAGATATCTCCTTGAAGTCTAAGATGTGCCTAAACCAAGCCATGGTATTTTCAATCACCTCATATGCATGTGAGAGCTGGACAATGGATAAGGAATAATGCCACGTCCAGCAAAACCTCATAGGTCACGAAATGAAGCGACATGAAAGGATTAATGGTTTTCTTTTTTTTTTATTTATTAAGGAATGGAGGCCATGTGGACACCCTGCATGTTCTGCGAGAGCGACCCCTGATGCCTTTGTTCTACTTTATTTATGTGTTTGTACATGATTACATCATTAGTTTTGGAATTCATACAATCAGCTTATTCTCTACAGAGCTAAAGTTTTATTCCTTTACATGCTCAAGGACAACAGGTGGTCATTAAAACAATCACAGAAATCTTCTCAGGAATAAGGAGTGTAAAATGATAAATGTTTACTAGGACACAGTGACCCAAAGTATGAAACATCCCAATAAGACAAAAAACAAGGAGAATAACATCTACTTTTAATACTTCGATATTTTTCCAGTTAAGTATTTAACAGCGAGATAGACCTTGCCATCTCTTAAAGAAATATTCAACCACAGAGAGGCCTTGTTATCTCTAAAAGCAAACACTCAGTCACAAGAGATGCTTTGTCATCTCTTCACTTTAATTAGAACATGTGCCTTGCAATCCTGTTCTTTTGGGGTCTTTTCCTTGGTCCCCAACATTTCTTCCCTTTTTATTTTTTAAAATGCAGTAGATGTCCCTCAGTAGTCAAAGACTGAATTACTTGATGTATTAGTTTCAGAACCCAAAGAATAACAAATAATACAATTAAAAACATTAAAACATATGGTAAAAAGTGGTATAGAAATGTAGGAATACTTTTCAAAGGGTTAAGTTTCTTAAATTCATTGAGTATAGTGTTTACAACTTGCCTGGGTTTGCTAAAGGGGCAGGGAGGCCACACAGAATCCACACATTATGGGGTTTATTGTGGAAGCACTAGGTTACAAATCAAGTTCAGGAAAAACGCTCTGTCTCTCTTAGCCTGCTGTCTCTCAGCAAACAGGTTTTCACAGTCTCCCTCCCAGCAGTGTGTGTCCCTTGTGTCTCTTTCCCAGCAGTGCGTGTCTCTCAGGAGAGCGAGTCTCTTTCAGCAGTACATCCTTCTCAGCCAGCAGTCAGAGAGAGTTCTGCCTCTAGGAGGTCTCCTTTTGAGCCTGGCAGAGTGGCCAAACTATCCAATCATAACATCAGAATTCTAAGCACAAGAAAGAGAATGAACTTCCCAGAACATTACTTTGTGTTTTTCCCAATAGAAATAACTTTTAAAATCAGGAGCTCCTCAGTTGCTCACAGCAAATTTCACCACAGAGTGTACAAAGATTTATAGCTAAAAAAGCCATATCAGGTAATTTACTGCACTGCAGGCCATCCCCTGGCTTTTCCAGCCACTATACCTTTTATACTTCAAAACTTGACATCCACTTCACCATCAGTTTAAGATTAATCACACCCATGAAAGTGTGTAAGCCAGCCACTTCATGCCTTAATCTTCTCCCATTTTAAATAGTCAATTTCTAATTTGCCCATCCCTTTCAAACCAGTACTCTGAGGAGACAAGCATGGTCCTTTCTCTCCAGAGAATCTTCTGTTCTGCCTGGAAACTTCAGGCATCTGGATCCATAAACAAGAGTAACTTAACACCAGCTCAGTATCAAACATTTTCCTTTCATTGGTTGGGTTTTGGTCAGCTCAGTCCTAGCCATCCCAGCTAGGTCATGAGTACCAGCTGCCAAGTTTGGGAGTCACACTCTTCCCTTCACTTCAGGCCAGCCAGCACCTTCTCTTACATCTTCAGTCCTCAGGGATGATTCCAATGCCCATAGGCTCACAATTCATTGCACTTCAGACCAACCAGGCTTCCTCTCATCCCCAGCCTCCATGGCCTAGGTCAAAGAGTACCAAACTCAGTCCATTTCTTGTTTGCTGTACTTTCCCCATTTCCACTCAAATGGACCCAGATAGTCACAAGCGAGTAACATATAAGCCTACTACTCACTGGCTTCTTAAACTTTCAGTCCTGGAAGGGGTTTCTGCCATGGACCATGACTTTCCTGTCTTGATGCACCCAAAACCAGTATGCTTGCTAGAAATTCAAAGAGCTAAAACAGTCATTATTTTTTTTTTTCCTTTTCAGGTCCTTAATCAAATGTAAATCTTCTGTTCCCTCAGTAGTACTGCGTGGGGCTCAGGTTTTCTACCTAAGCCCCCTGTACTCTACACACAGGGTTTGAAACAAAAGCCTGTGTTTCTTCTGGGCAAATTCTAATTACCCTTTTAACATATCCAATCAAGTATTGGCTGAAGGCAGGCTTACACACTCTCTGTTATCCACATACCCCATAATCATTTCTAATGTACAAGCAGGTAAGAGAACATTTAATAGCCATAGTACATTCAGATAAACATATAATCCAAAACACATAATTTTTTAAAGACATTCCAAGTCATCTTTTCACCTTGATTACCATCCCAAAAGCCCTAGCCTCTGGATCAATTATCTCCTCTTTCTAATGCAGTTTTAGCCAGCATATACCAATCATAAGGACACAAAACTTCTTGAGCAATGGTTTCTATTAAGGTTTTTACTAATGGTGCTGTTGGTCCATAGGTGATAGTTGTTGTTGTTATTTGCCATCGAGTCACTATGGAAGTAGATTGCCCCATCTTCCTTCTGAGGAGTGGCTGGTAGGTTTGAACCGCCAGCCTTCTGATGAGCAGTCAAGTGCCTTAGGTCCCCAACAGAAGATTGAAAAAGAGTTGATGCTTTTGAGTTGTAGTGTCTGCTAAGAATGCTGAAAGTACTGTGGATTGCTAAAAGAACTAACAAATCTGCCCTGGAAGAAGTGATGCTGGAATTCTACTTTGAAGTGAGAATGGCCAGATTTTGTCCCACCTACTCTTGTTATATTGTCAGAAGGGACCATTCTCTGGAGAAGGATGTCATGCTTGGTAAAGTGGAAGGTCAATGAAAGAGGGGAAGGCCCCCAATAAGATAGATTGACACAGTGGCTGCAGCGATAGGTTCAGGTATACTAGGGCTTGTGAAGCTGGCACAGGACCAGGCAACATTGTTTCATTCTGTTGTACATAAGTCACTATGAGTCGGAGATGTCTCAATGGCACATAACAACTGTGTGTGTGTGTGTGTGTGTGTGTGTGTGATGTCTGGTAATGTAGTGCCTAAGGCATTTGACTGCTAACTAGAAGGCTGGTAGTTCAAATGCACCAGCCACTCCTCAGAAGGAAGATTGGGCAATGTACTTCCCTACTTCTGTAGTAATACTGCCTCAGAAACCCAAGGAGGGGTCACTGTGGGTCAGATCTGACTTGATGGCAATGACTTTGTTTTTTTGGTTTGGGGTTTATACATACATACATGCATATACATATAATCTTCCAAGAGCTCAAGGAAACCATAAATAGAAGCAAGGAAAAGACTGAAAATATCTTTGAGGAATTCAGGAAAATCAGACAAGTATAAATGAAAAATAAATAGCCAATTAGAAATCATACAAAACAACAGATATCCAGAAGACAAACACAAAAATCATGGAGATAGATAACACACAGGAAAGATAAAAGGGTAGAATCAAATTGGC
>NW_006922303.1:889593-892796 GCF_000298275.1 Orycteropus afer afer | reverse complement strand
TGTCAATACTATGCAAAGCAATCTGCATATTCAATGCAGTTCTGATCTAGATTCCATCAACATTTTTTAAGGATATGGAAAAAACAATCACTAATTTCATATGGAAAGGAAAGAGACCTTGGACAAGCAAAGCAGTATTGAAGAAGAAAAACAAAGTAGGAGGTCTCACACTTCCAGATCTCAAAACCAACTATACAGCCACAGTAGTCAAAATAGTGTGATATTGAGGATTCAAAATGGAGTCTCGTCAGTAATCACCATGCTATTTCCCTCTAGCATTTTAGTGCTTGAAAAACTAGTACAACAGTTTTAATTAGGGATTTTGGTGCTCTGAACAACTCACTGAATCAGAGTGCACCAAACACAGATGAGCAGAATTAGAGGAAACGCACAGGGAGATTATTTAAGGAACATCTACCTAGTGGAGGATGGATGGACAGCCGTGGGAGGCCATTGAAAACTTCCCTGTGCAGTCACTGACAGGTGGGCCAGGGTGGCCACTTGAGATCTCCGCGAGCCAGGGAGGAAGACACCCTATATTAGCATACCAGTGACCACACCATCATCTCAGCAATCACCCCAAGGACCTACCTTCAGCAGCTGATTTTATTGGTAACTTGGGTCACCTAAGTGCAAACAGGCATGCGCTGCACCACGGAAACCCAAGCAGAGAGCTCACTGTCCTTCAGGAAGGAGAGTTTGCTCCTACCTCAGCGGGTCACTGAGTAGGCTTGGGTCAGTTGGGAGACATTGAGAGGTCTGTGCTTGTCTTTGTCACTGATATTGGGACCAGGGATTACTAGCATGCACTCTCCTCACTCCAGGACAGCTGAAATCGTGCACATCTTTGGCACCGCAGGTGGGCGTTATCACAATCTCCCGAGCCATTCGTGGACTGGGAGGATTACGCTGGCATGGTGGGCAGATGGGGTGGAGAGAGAGAGGAATTTGCAGCTGAGTGCCATCCTGGGAACTTGCTTTGGATCAGCTTTTTGATGCTGAGGGATCTCAGAACTGGGGTCTTTGAGTGTGCCTGGAGTCTTGTGGAAAGTGCCAACTCCCTAACAGTAGGAATCTTTCTTGAAATTGAGCCGTGGGCTTGAAAATAACAGTACTATGTCATCAGCGCAGTCCGCTCAAAGCCCTAGAAACCTACCCCAGCAACACCAAGCTTTCCTTCTTCTGCTCCAACCTTCTCCACCAATAACTTCACTCATTCAATAGAAGAAACCATATTCAGCCAATTACAATAAAACCTCCCAGTTCGAACTCTAAACCCTCTTTAAGACAAACAAAAACACATATCCACATTCCACACAGTGATTCCACCATCACAAAGAAAACAACAGAGCAACCCAACAAACCTGAATCAATAATAAAATAAAATACACCAGCTTCACCTTTTCCAAATATTAAACCGTAAAACAAAGGCAAAACAAATCAACTAAAGACACCCTCAAAATGTCTAGGAAACAACAGGCAACCTCAAATCAAACAAACAAACAAACAAAAAAAAAAGGACAAGACATTAGAAGCAAAACCACAAACAAAGGTCTCATTATACATGGAGGAAGAGGAGGCAATAGAATTATCTGAGAAGGAATTTAAAAGATATATTTTTAGAGCTACACAAAACCCTAAGGAAACCCCAAACAGAAACAAAGAGAACACAGACAGTTTCCTGGAGGAACTCAGGAAAATCATTGAGGAACAGAATATTAAGATTAATGCACAATTAGAACTCATACAAAAACAGCAGTTAGAAATGCAGAAAATGTCTATTGAAATGCAAACCATGAGCACCAAAATGACAGAACTACAAAACACAGTAGAAGCTCAAAAGAACAGATTAGAACTGGATGAAGAATGCATATCCCAACTAGAAGACAAGTCCCTGAACACTAGCCTGTATGAAGAAAAATCAGAACAAAGATTTAAGAGAAATGAAGAGAGCCTAAGAATTATATGTGATGACAAGAGATGAGACAATATAAGACTCACTGGAATTCCAGAACAAGAAGAGGTGAAAAAGAAGACTGAGAAAATTGTGGAAGACCTACTAGCAGAAAAATGTCCCCATACCATGAAGGAAGAAAAGATATTTGTCCAAGAAGTTCATAGAACCCCATACAAGATTGACTCCAAAAGAAAGACACCAAGGTATATTATAATCAAACTTTCCAAAACCAAAGACAAAGAAAAAAATTTGAGAGCTGCCTGGGAAAAAAAGAAATATTACTTATAAAAATCAAAAATTTAGGCTGAGCTCCAATTACTCAGCAGATACCATGCAGGCAAGAAGGCAGTGGGATGGTATATATAAAACTCTGAAGGAAAAAAAAAAACAAAAAAACTTCCAACCAAGAATCCTATATCTAGCCAAATTATCCATAAATATGAGGCTGATATCAAGGCATTCTCAGATAAACAGAAATTAAGAGACTTTGTGAAAACCAGACCAACCCTACAAGAAATGCTTAAGAAAGACCTACCAATAAAGAACCCAAAACATAGATCAGCAAAACCAGGATATGTGACATCAACTCTAAAACCACTTCAGAAATAGATACTCATAATAAGACCATAAAACATTCTACCTTAAAAACCAATGAACTCAAGCAGCACAGAACAACAGCAACTAACCTATCAGAGGGAATAATACTTCTAGGTACAGACCCTCAAATGGAGAGGAAAACATGACAATATCTTTGCAGCACGCACTCTTCTAAAAATGTAGAGACAAGAATATACTCCAAGGTAACCACAGAGAAGTGTAACAATTCTTCTAAGCAAATCCAGAAGGAAGGAAAATATATGTGATTAATAAACACAAAGACTGTAAAGAAGAAAAGGGAGAAAGCAATAGCCAACAAACTGAACTCAGCACAGAAATATACACAGACTAAGGAATCACCAATGACATGACAAAAAACAGCAAAAGAATGACACCAATCAACTCATACCTATCACTAATTACACTCAATGTGAATGGACTAAATCCACCTATCAAGAGAAAGAGAGTGGCAGACTGGATAAGAAAAGAAGACCCATTGATATGCTGCCTACAAGAGACACACCCTAGACACAAAGATAAAAACAAATTAAGAGTTAAAGGATGGAAAAGAATATACCAAGCCAATGGAAAGCAAAAAAGGGCAGGGGTAGCAATTATGATTTCTGATAAAATAGACATTAAGGTGAAA
>NW_006922303.1:889024-889439 GCF_000298275.1 Orycteropus afer afer | reverse complement strand
GTGGGGGACTTTAACACACCACTTTCAAAGAGAGACCGGTCAATAGGAAAGAACCCAGCAAAGATACAGAAGAACTTAACAACACAATCAACCAACTGGAACTCATAGACATTTATAGAGCACTTCACCCAAAAAAACACAATTAACCTTCTTTTCCAGTGTACATGGATCCTTCTCCAGAATAGACCATATGTGAGGACATAAAACAAGCCTCAATAAATTCAAAAACATTGAAATACTGCAAAGCGTCTTCTCTGACCACAATGTTATGAAACTAGAAATTAATAATAAGAAGAGCAAGGGAACAGAATCAAATGTATGGAAGCTGAACAACTCTCTGCTTGAAAACTATTGAGTTACAGAACAGATAAAAATTGAGATAAAAAAAATTCCTAGAAACTAATGAGAATGAAGA
>NW_006922303.1:887593-888233 GCF_000298275.1 Orycteropus afer afer | reverse complement strand
AAGACTGAAAAGGTACAACATTCCTCTTGTTACTCTTATATCCCATACCCGCTTGGTGAAAGGACGTGTGGCCATGCCCCACTCCCACCTACCTTCTGGGCCAACAGGAACTCCATCACAGTCTGTGTGTTCAGACGGAGCCTGGGTGCCCTGCCCTCCAACAATTCCTCCAACAATTTTTTTTTCTCGATTTTTTTATTTTTATTTTTTTCTTTTTTGTTTTCGTTTTTCTGGTGATTATTTTGCTTGTATTTGTCTGTTGTTTTTTTTTTCTTTTATTGTGATTTGGGTGAAGATTTACAGAGCAAATTCACTTTCCATAAAATAGTTCACATATACTTTGTCTCATGCCATTAACCACAGTTTACCACAATGCAACAGCTCCCCTCCCACTTCCTCATCATACTTACCTCTTCCCATTGCCCATCCCTCCATACACTCCTGAACCCTGAGCTGTCTCCCTGTGCATAAGCAACCCTTCTTTCTCCCATGATTGTTCTCTCCAAGGAGTGTATCTACCCAATGAAAGACTCCCAAAATACATCAATCAGACTTTAAAAGAGTTGAAAAGCCAAATAGATGACTCCACAGTCATAGTGGGAAACTTTAATACACCACTTTCTTTGAAAGATAGAACAAC
>NW_006922303.1:883362-884131 GCF_000298275.1 Orycteropus afer afer | reverse complement strand
GTATTAGTCCGTTATTGTAAAAGTTAAGGAAAGGTTTATCTATAGATGAAAATTTTCTTTGTTGTTTACCAGGGGTAGGAGTGGAGGTTAGGGAAGGCTCTTAGATAGATTGAGATAGGTATTGATTTGGGTGAAGAGAAGGGCAATGCACCAAATGTGAGTGATCAATATGGCACCATTGAGGATAAGAAAGACATAGAGAAGTACATGGATGGTACAGAAAACAAATATGAACCCTTTTGAAAATACAGTAGTGCTTTGTCAGTGAAGGCAAACATGGGTATATGGATGGATAGATGGGTGGACAGGCTAAAGGATTAGATATGTCTGAAATGGGGAGTGTATCCAAGAACATATATAGGGTTGGCAGACAGTGGTCCTACAAGTTTATGTGAATGATCAGAATTCCCAGGTGTATAGTAGAGCTGACAAGGGGCAAGCTTGTGGTCACTGCTTGGTAACAGCCAGCTACCCAGAGGGACTGAGTAGTTAAACTTGTGTGCTTGGAATCAGAGTCACAAGGGACATCAAGCCCAATTGGCATAACATACTGTACAAAACATTGTTCCACCTGGTACTTTGTTGAGTAGCGACTGGGATCTTAAAAGCTAGCAAGCTGCCATCTAGATGCAACGATGGGTATCTCCTTGACCAGAACAAAGAAAAATGAGGAAAACCCAAATTAATGGAAACAATTATTCCTAGCGACTGGTACACCATCCTATCTGCAGCCTATACAACTATGAGACCAAAAGAACTAGATGGTGCC
>NW_006922303.1:880992-881662 GCF_000298275.1 Orycteropus afer afer | reverse complement strand
AAAGCCCTGGCCCTGATGGCTTCACTCGAGAATTCTATCAAATATTCAGAAAAGAGTTGACACCTATGCTACTCAAGGTATTCCGGAACATAGAAAAAGATGGAGTACTCACAAACTCATTTTATGAAGCAAGCATAACACCAATACCGAAACCAGGGAAAGATAACACTAGAAAGGAAAACTACAGACAAATATCACTCATGAACATAGATGCAAAATTCTTTAACAAAATCCTGAACAGAATCCAACAATATATCAAAATATTAATATATCTGGACCAAGTGGGATTCAATCAATATAATCCACCACATAAACTAAACAAAAGAATAAGACCATATGATTATATCAATTGATGCAGAGAAGGCATATGATAAAATTCAACATCCATTCCTGTTTAAAACTCTCAGCAAATTTGGGATAGATGGGAAATTCCTTGACATAATAAAGGATATATATGCAAAGCCAATGGACAACATCATTATTAATAGAAAAAGCCTCAAGCCATTCCCCTTACAAATGGGAACCAGACAGGGATGCCCTCTACCACCACTTCTATTAACATTGTATTGGAAGTCCTGGCCAGGCAATAAGGCAAGAAAGAGAAATAAAAGGCATACATATTGGTAAAGAGTAATTAAAACTATTTCTATTTGCAGATGATATGATCCTA
>NW_006922303.1:880354-880892 GCF_000298275.1 Orycteropus afer afer | reverse complement strand
GAGAGGTTCAGCAAAGTGGCAGGATACAAGATCAACATACAAAAATCAGTTGGATTTCTCTACACCAGCAAGGACTCCTCTGATAAAGAAATAAAAGGCATACATATTGGTAAAGAGTAATTAAAACTATTTCTATTTGCAGATGATATGATCCTATACATAGAAAACCCAAGGGACTCAATAAAAAGACTACTGGAACTAAGAGAGAGGTTCAGCAAAGTGGCAGGATACAAGATCAACATAAAAATCAGCTGAATTTCTCTACAGCAGCAAGAACTCCTCTGATAAAGAAATAAGGGAAACCATACCATTCACTATAGCTACGAAAAAGATAAAATATCTAGGAATAAACCTCACCAGAGATACAAAAGATCTATACAGAGAAAAGTATAAAACACTGCTACAAAAGAAAACAAGGGTACTTCATAAATGGAAGAACCTGCCTTGTTCATGGATAGATAGACTAAATGTTGTGAAAATGTCAATACTACCTAAAGCAATCTATACATTTAATACTATCCCAATCCAGGTTCCAACA
>NW_006922303.1:877100-880144 GCF_000298275.1 Orycteropus afer afer | reverse complement strand
AAACAAATAGACCAATAGGACAGAATTGAAAGCTCTGATATAGACCCATCCAACTGTGGACAACTGATCTTTGACAAAGGCCCAAAGCCCATTAAATGGGGAAGGGATAGCCTCTTTAACAAATGGTGCTGGCAAAACTGGATATCCACCTGTAGAAAAAAGAAACAAGACCCATACTTCACCCCATACACAAAAATAAACTCAAGCTGGATCAAAGAATTAAATGTGAACCCCAAAACTGTAAAATTCATCAAAGATAAAATAGGTACAAATCTAGGAGCCCTAATTTATGGCATAATTAGACTGTCAAGTATAACCCACAATGTGCAGGACATAGAAGAGAAGCTAGCTGACTGAGACCTTTTAAAAATTAAATTCTTGTGTGCATCGAAAGGTTTAATCAAAATGGTTAAAAGAGAACCACAGATTGGGAGAAAATATTTGCCTATGTCATATCTGACAAAGGACTTATCTCCAAAATCTACAGAAAACTTCAACACCTCAACACCAAAAAAGACAAATAACACAATTCACAAATGGGCAAAATCTTGAACCAACACTTCACCAAAGAAGGTATACAAGCAGCCAACAAACACATAGAAATTACTCATGATCATTAATCATTAGAGATATGCAAATCAAAACAGCAATGAGATATCATCTCACCCCAGCAATCATAGCAAAGTTCAACAGATAAGATAGTAACAAATGCTGGCGGGGTTGTGGAGAGATTGGAACTCTTGTGCACTGCTGATGGGATTGTAAAATGGTACAACCATTGTGGCAAACGGTATGGCATTTCCTTAAAAAACTGAAAATAGAAGTACCATTTGACCCAGCAATTCCATTACTAGGAATATATCCTAAAGAGTTGAGAGCGCACGAACAGACATATGTACACCTATGTTCATTGCAGCACAATTCACCATAGCAAAGAGATGGAAACAACCTAAATGCCATCAACGGATGAGTGGATAACCAAATTATGGTATATCCACACAATGGAATACTATGCTACATTAAAGAACAATGAGGGACATGTGAATCATCTCACAACGTGGATGAACCTGGAGGACATTATGCTGAGTGAAACAAGTCAATTGCAGAAGGACAAGTACTGTATGAGCCCATTATTGTAAATAGACAGAGAAGGGTTTGCTTGGGAAAGGGAACTCACCTAGTAGGTTACTGGGATGTGGAGGGAAAGGAAAGGATTAATTTCAGGCTAGTTGGGGCTTACACCCTGACATAGGTATGGGTAGGGATATGCGAGAAGGATATATGACCACCATGATAACATTGGGAAATGAGAGGACACCGAAATGTGCTCATAAGAGATAGACAACAGATCTTAAAGCCAACCGATGTGTCCACAATACCACATTGCCATTAACATCAAACACTAGGCTATACAGATAAACACATAAACATCTGAGATGATCAGACAGGGATCAGTGAATAGAGGTATACGCTAGACCAAGGATAGAATCAGCTGAGGCTAATCTTGTACAGACACCAGTGATACAAAATACCTGCAGTCCTTACAGAAACAATAGAAGACAGACACAGAGTAATCCCTCACAGACATCCCAACACTATGGGAGAGATATCTAATAGAGTTACTACCTAGGACAATAGTACTGGGGTACACCAGACTCAATTGGCACAACAAAATACCTAAAAGCGTTGCTCCACATCCTACATTGGTGAGTAGTGACTGGATTCTTAAAAGCTTTCAAACAGCCATCTAGGATGCAGCTAATGGTCTCCTAGCGTCGGAAGTGAAGAAGAAAGCACACACACACATAATAAAAGGTCATTTAGAACGAATTAACCCTAGGACATGATGGCCCTCAAGACCAGAATAACTGGATGGTGCCCAGCTACCAATGCCAACCACTCAGGAAAGAATCAAATCTGGAGATCCCAGATAGAGTGGGAGTGAAAACGTGGGACAAAATCCAAAAACTCAATAATGCCCAGAACTACTGGTCAGATGAAGTCTGGTGGGAATCCCAATACTATGGCCCTGAAATACATTCTTTGCCTGGAATAAAACTCACCCTCAAGGGTGGGCTCTCAGCCCAATGGTTAGTGAGATGTACACGCAAACCACTCAACCCAGGATGCTGCACCTACATATTCTATGGTAATACATCACCTAAAGCAATAGACATGGGACACCAAAAGACCAACATTCAAACTGAGAAAATGCAGGACAAACAGGAGTGCATAATTATGAGGGGCACAGGGGAATTGTTGCAGGGTAGGGTGGGGAGGAGACTGGGTTAGGTTTGGACGTGGTGAATGGGGAATGAACTAAATGTATGCGTGACTTTGAATGTAAAACAAGCTCTTTTAAAAAAGTGTGATATTGTTACAATTATATAGAGATAGACCAATGGAACAGAATTGAAAACTCAGAAAACAGACCCATCCACCTATGGACAGCTGATCTTTGACAAAGACTCAAAACTCATAGCCTCTTTAACAAATGGTGTGGGAAAAATTGGATATCCACTTTTAGAAAAATGAAACAATATCCATACTTCATCCCATACACAAAAACAGATTCAAGTTGTACCAGAGACTTAAATTTAAAACCCCAAACTATAAACCTCATCAAAGATAAAATAGGGGCAAATCTAAGGGCCCTTTGGGATAAATAAGCTATCAAGCATAACCCAAAATGCACAGGCAGTGGAAGACAAACTAGATGGCTGGGACTTATTAAAAAGTAAATTCTTATGTGCATCGAAAGACTTCTGCAAACAGGTAAAAGAGAACTTACATTTTGGGAGAAAACTTTGCCTATGATATATCTGACAAGGGATTTATCTCCAAAATTTATGGAAAACTTCAACACTTCAACACAAAAAGACAAACAGCCCAATTCAAAAATGGGCAAGGGATGTGAACAGACACTTCACTAAAGATGATATACTGGCAGCCAACAAACGTATGAGGAAAGGTTCATTATCATCAGCCATTAGAGAGATGCAAAGCAAAACAACAATGAGATATCATCTCACCACAGCAATAAT
>NW_006922303.1:871383-875070 GCF_000298275.1 Orycteropus afer afer | reverse complement strand
GTATATGTGAACTGATGTATGGAAAGTGAATTTGCTCTGTAAATCTTCATCCAAATCACAATTAAAAAAAAGAATTATTAGTTAGTTTGTATAGGCTATCTCTAGTATGTGCTGTGCCTTCTACTCTCAGTCTGTGTGAAGAGAAGTGACCTGAGAATTAACAATTAAGCAAAATAGTCACAGGGCAATACCACAGCAGTTTAAGCAACCTTAATAATATAAAAATTTGGTAGGAGTTATTTCACTCTTTACGTGTGTCCCTATCTCATTCTCCCTGAGAGAGACCACACTCATAAAACATTATGGGTTCAGGACAAAGGTCTCATCTTCTGTATCTTCTTCCTGCTGAAAAAGGCTGTTGGTCTGCCTAGCAAAGTAGAAGTCTCTCTCTTCCTGGTATAAGCTCCTGTACCCTCTTAAGAACAAATTGTTGTTTTAGATTTGGGTAATTTGTCGAGAGAGAACCTCTTCAGCATTTTGACAAGGTATGGACCAAAAGAGCAAAGCAGGGGCACCAATAATAAAGGAGTTACAAAAGGCAAAATCTACTGAATGGGGAAAAGGGAGATCAACCATTCCCACCAACTAGTCATCTTTATGTGTTTGTGGTCTGAGTTTAGTCCAAAATTGGATGTTTTCTAATTTGTTTAAATTGTGCTCAACTTCAAATGAGGTATTCACCCACAAACAGCAGGAGGTATTTTCAGTGGCACAAATCCCTCATTCTTTGTCAAGTAAATAGTCAAGGGCCATGCAATGATCCAAGAACATGAAGGTTAGTGTGTTAAGTGATGTCCCTTGGGCTTGAAAGTCCAACTGAGTGATATTAGCTGTATATAGTCTAGGTGAGATTTTTAATGGAATTGGAAGCTGCTGCAAGTCCTGGACATAGAAATATGATACTATGTTTAAGAATTTACTGTTACCATGTATTGGATTAAATCCATAAGGAGAATAGGGCATTACCTGATCCAATCTTCTTTTGCTCCACTTGAAAGAAGTATCAGGCACAATCATATCATGGAGTCTATCATTCCTAGTAATTAGGAAAAGGTAAGTTAGATATCCTGCTGTACAGCTCTGGAAAACTTTTGTGGGATCTAGGCATTTATAGCTAATGCATGTGAAGATGAAGAAAATCCACCCAAAAATAATAAGCCTGGGGTGGGGGGCACAAAATACCTATACTGAGGAGGAAGATGCATTATTGATCATTTCAGTCCATTGTGGGAGGGCTGGAGTGGGGGTTTTAGGCTGACAGGAAGGGAATTTCCCTATACTAGATTTATTATTCCATGAAATATTAAGAGCTTCCCTACTAAATCCTGTCAAACTAGTGTAAAATTGAGCAAGAGGAATATTTTGAGTTGCCAAGTTGGTGATGGCATTCCCAAAGCTGGAACAGTCAAGGTGGAACAGGGTTTCATTTAAGTCTTGGAATATGTGACTGGAAACATTCAAGCAAGGAGCTGAGGCTAAGTGAATACAAGCTCAAAAATTCCAAAGGGATCCTGTGTTATTGATAGTCGGAAAGGGTCTAAGGAAAAGTTTTGCATTGGATATGCCCATGGGGCTTTGAAATTACCCACTGATGCCAGATTTGGGTGACACACCCAGCACTCAGAAAGATTTGCCCCTTTGGTGATAGATTGGACTATTTGATAAAACTGATTCCCATCGCTCCATGTAGGAAAAATGATCTTGAATAAAAGGGAAAGAAGGAATAGATCTATATTTTATACCCAACAAGGGGAAAATAAATGTTTTCTGAAAGGAGTAGTCAGCTCACAATGGCATATGCAAAGAGTAAGGGCAAGTAAAAGAAGGAGAAAGAGGATGCACAAACCAATAGCCCAGAGAGGAATCATGAGTTACATGGACTCTGGGTACTTATCTGTTGTGGCTTTCTTGAACAGGTATTTTAGGCTAGACAGTGGTTAGTATGAGTAGGTTTCCTTGGCCAGAGAATCTTCTCAATGTAATACATAATGTTTAATTCTGGAGAGATGAACCCAAGTGGGTATGTCTTGAACTTTTATAGTGGTTGTAGTTGCTAGTACAACTTAAGGGCCTTTCCATTTTTCTCTGAGTTGATGTTCTAAGCTCTCCTCCTGGCAGGTCTTAATTAATATTCTATCACTTGCTTTAACTGAGGTATTCTACAAATGTGGATTATTAGGAACAGGTAAAATATTTACTTCATACCCTTGGAGAGCCCTCTGAAATTTCCCTAAATGTGTGATATAAGTCAGAATATATATATATATATATATATATATATATATATATATATATGTATATATGTATATGGATATACATACATTGTTGTTTTTATGTGCCATCTAATCGGACCTGACTCATAGAGACCCCTCCTTGGGTTTCTGAGTCAGTATCACTATGGAAGTAGATTGCCCCATCTTCCTTCCGAGGAGTGGCTGGTGGGTTTGAACCACCAGCCTTCTGGTTAGCAGTCAAGTGCTTTTAGCCACTATGCTACCAGAGTGCCTATATATGTATTTTAAATTTTATTGTGCTTTGGGTCCAAATTTACAGAGCAAAATTTGTTTTACATTCTATAGTTTGTGTACACTTTATTTCAGTCCCTGATTACCTTCCCCCACCATAACAAACTCTCCATCCCTCCCATCCCTGTGACTACCCCCTCTTTGTACCCTTCTTAAATATGCACTCCTGTCTGTCCAGCTTTCCTGTATGTGAATGCTGTCCCTCTGATGCCCCATGGCCGATTGCTGTAAGGGGTGTATCTCCCGAGAGTAGGTGGATGCATCTCCATAGGGTAGGTATTCTGCATGTGTACAGTTGGGCTGAGAACTAGTCCATGGGAGTGAGTCCAAGTCTTGGCACGAAGGGTAAGCCAGGGCCATGGTCTTGGGGGTTCCACCAAACTATCCTACCAGTAATTCTGGTCATTTTTGTGCTTTTGTTCCACATTTTTCCTCCAACTTTATCCAGGATCTCCAGGTTGGATCACTTTCCAAGCGGTTGGTATTGGTAGCCGAGCACGAACTTGTTCTTTGACCTCAGGGTCCACCATATCCTTGGACTAATTATTTCCAGATGCCTTTGATTTTCTTCACTCTTCTTTGCTTCAGATGAAAGGAGACCAATAGTTGAATCTTAGTTTATCACTTGAAAGCTTTTAAGACCCCAGTTGCTACTCAACAAAGTAGGTTGTGGAACAAGATTTTTATGTACTATGTTGTGACAATTGACTTTGATGTCCCTTGAGACTATGGTCCTGAGTCAGCAGGCCCAGTGATTCTCTCTCTCAATGTTTATGGTTGTCTCTGACAGGTTACTACAACTCTGTCTTCTGTTGCTTCTGTAATGTGTGTGTCTAGTTTTGTATCCCATAGAATATCTTTAGCTAAATGTATCCTTGGTCTGGGGTATATTCCTGTTCGACAACCCCCACCTTATCATCTCAGTAATCTATGCATTTATCTGTAGCCTGGTGTTTGGTGTTACTGGTAATGCAGTATTGTGCATATACAATTATTTGCCTCTGTTGTCTGTATCTTTTTTTTTTTTTAAGAGCTTGTTTTTCATTCAAAGTCATGCGTACATTTAGTTCATTCCCCATTTGCCATGTCCAACCCTAACCCAGTCTCCTCCCCTCCCTACCCTGCAACACTCCCACTGTGCCCCTCATAATTATGCACTCCT
>NW_006922303.1:865483-868247 GCF_000298275.1 Orycteropus afer afer | reverse complement strand
TGTATCACTGGTGTCTGTACAAGATTAGCCTCAGCTGATTCTATCCTTGGTCTAGCGTATACCTCTATTCACTGATCCCTGTCTGATCATCTCAGGTGTTTATGTGCTTATCTGCATAGCCTAGTGTTTGGTGTTAATGGCAATGTGGTATTGTGGACACATTGGATGGTTTTAACATCTGTCGTCTATCTCTTACGTGAACAGTTCGGTGTCCTCTCATTTCCCAATGTTATCATGGTGGTCATATATCCTTTCCGTATATCCCTCCCTCTACCCATGTCAGCATGTAAGCCCCAGGTAGCCCTAAATTAATCCCTCCCTTTCCCTTTCCATCCCGGTAACCTACTAGGTGAGTTCCCTTCCACAAGCAAACCCTTCTCTGTCTTTTTACGGTGTTGGCCTCATACGGTACTTGTCCTTCTGTGATTGACTTATTTCACTCGGTGTAATGTCCTCCAGGTTCATCTACGTTGAGAGATGATTCATGTATCCCTCATTGTCCTTTAATGTGGCATAGTATTCCATTGTGTGGATATACCATAATTTGGTTAACCACTCATCTGTTGATGGGCATTTAGGTTGTTTCCATCTCTTTGCTATGGTGAATTGTGCTGTGATGAACATAGGTGTACATATGTCTGTTTGTGTGCTATCTCTCACCTCTTTAGGGTACATTCCTAGTAATGGAATTTCTGGGTTAAATGGTACTTCTATTTTCAGTTTTTTAAGGAAATGCCATACCATTTGCCACAATGGTTGTACCATTTTACAATCCCACCAGCAGTGCACAAGAGTTCCAATCTCTCCACAACCTCACCAGCATTTGTTACTATCTGATCTGTTGAACTTTGCTATTATTGCTGGGGTGAGATGATATCTCATTGTTGTTTTGATTTGCATCTCTCTAATAATTAATGATTGTGAGCAATTTCTCATGTGTTTGTTGGCTGCTCGTATATCTTCTTTGGTGAAGTGTTTGTTCAAGTATTTTGCCCATTTGTGAATTGTGTTATTTGTCTTTTTGGTGCTGAGGTGTTGAAGTTTTCTGTAGATTTTGGAGATAAGTCCTTTGTCAGATATGTCATAGGCAAATATTTTCTCCCAATCTGTAGGTTCTCTTTTTACCCTTTTGATGAAATCTTTCAATGCACACAAGAATTTCTGAGTTATGCCTGACAGTCTATTTATGCAGTGAATTATGGCTGCTAGATTTGCCCCTATTTTATCTTTGATGAATTTTATAGTTTTTGGTTTTATATTTAAGTCTTTGATCCAGCTTGAGCTTATTTGTGTGTATGGGGTGAAGTATAGGTCTTGTTTGATTTTTCTACAGGTGGATATCCAGTTTTGCCAGCACCATTTGTTAAAAAGGCTATCCTTTCCCCATTCAATGGGTTTTGGACCTTTTTCAAAGATCAGTTTTCCGTAGATGTCTGAGGTTTCAATTCTGTTCCATTGGTCTATCTGTCTGTCATTGTACCAACACCATGCTGTTTTGACTACTGTGGCTATATAGTAGTTCTTAAGATCTGGGAGTGTGAGACCTCCCACTTTGTTTTTCTTCTTGAGAAGTGCTCTGCTTATTCTAGGTCTCTTTCTTTTCCATATGAAATTAGTAATTAGTTTTTCCATGTCCTTAAAAAATTTTGTTGAAATCTGGATCAGGATTGCATTAAATGTAAGCATTGCTTTAGGTAGTATTGACATTTCACAATGTTTAGTCTACCTATCCATGAACAAGGCAGGTTCTTCCATTTATGTAGTATCCTTGTTGTCTCTTGTAGTGGTGTTTTGTGGTTTTCTCTGTATAGGTGTTCTGTGTCTCTGGTGAGGTTTATTCCTAGATATTTTATCTTTTTCATAGGTATAGTGAATGATATGCGTTCCCTTATTTCTTTATCAGAGGATTCCTTGCTGGTGTAGAGAAATCCAACTGATTTTTTATGTTGACCTTGTATCCTGCCACTTTGCTGAACCTCTCTATTAGTTCCAGTAGTCTTTTTATTGAGTTCCTTGGGTTTTCTATGTATAGGATCATATCATCCGCAAATAGAGATAGTTTTAATTCCTCTTTGCCAATATGTATGCCTTTTATTTCTATTTCTTGCCTTATTGTCCTGTCCAGGACTTCTAATACAATGTTATATAGAAGTGGTTATAGAGGCATTCCTGTCTGGTTCCTGTTCGTAAGGGGAATGCCTTGAGTCTTTCTTTCTCCATTAATAATGATGTTGGCTGTTGGCTTTGCATATATACCCTTTATTATGTTGAGGAATTTCCCTTCTATCCCTATTTTGTTGAGAGTTCTGAACAGGAATGAATGTTGGGTTTTATCAAATGTTTTTCTGCATCGATTGATATAATCAATCTTTTGTTTTGATTATGAGGTGGATTATAGTGATTGATGTTCTGATGTTGAACCACCCTTGTAAAACTGGTATGAATCCCACTTGGTCCGGGTGTATAAATTTTTGGATATGTTTTTGGATTCTCTTGGCTAGGGTTTTGTTAAAGATTTTTGCATCTATGTTCATTAAGGATATTGGTCTGTAGTTTTGCTTTCTAGTGGCATCTTTCCCTGGTTTTGTTATTAGTGTTATGCCTACTTCATAAAATGAGTTTGGGAGTATTCTATCTTTTTCTATGTTCTGGAATAGCTTGAATAGTATAGGTGTCAACTCTTCTCTAAATATTTGATAGAATTCTCTAATGAAGCTATCAGGGCCAGGACTTAACCTTGTGGGGAGTTTTTTTTTTTTTTTTT
>NW_006922303.1:863337-865195 GCF_000298275.1 Orycteropus afer afer | reverse complement strand
ATTTTCTCTATGTTTTTTTTTTGTTTGTTTGTTTTCTGTTTCATTTATTTCTGCTCTGATCTTTATTATTTCCTTGCTTCTAGATACTGTAGGACTCTTTTGTTTTTCTATTTCTAGTTGCTGTAGTTGATAAGTTAGTGTTGATTTTGTTCCTTTCCTCTTTTTGATGTATGCATTTATTGCTATAAACTGTCCTCTGAGTACTACTTTTGCTGTGACCCATAGGTTTTGGTAGGATATATCTTCATTCTCATTAGTTTCTAGGAATACTTTTATTTCAGTTTTTATCTGTTCTGTAATCCAATAGTTTTTAAGCAGAAGGTTGTTCAGCTTCCATATGTTTGATGATTTTTCCTTGCTCTTCCTATTATTAATTTCTAGTTTCATAGCATTGTGGTCTGAGACGACGCTTTGCAGTATTTCAATGCTTTTTAATTTATTGAGGCTTGTTTTATGTCTTAGCATATGGTCTACTCTGGAGAAAGATCCATGTGCACTGGAAAAGAACGTGAATTGTGTTTTTGTTGGGTGAAGTACTCTATATACGTCTATGAGTTCCAGTTGGTTGGTTGTGTTGTTAAGTTCTTCTGCATCTTTGCTGAGCTTATTTCCTGTTGAACTATCTCTCCTTGAAAGTGGTTTGTTAAAATCCTCCACTATTAATGTAGAGTTGTCTATCATTCCTTTTAATTCAGCTAATATTTGCTTCATGTATTTTGAAGCATTTTCATTTGGTGCATAAGTATTTCTTATTGTAACCTCTTCTTTGTCGATTGACCTTTTCAGCATCATATAATGCCCATCCTTGTCTCTTAAGATGTCTTTCATCTTAATGTCTATTTAATCAGAAATAATAATTGCTACCCCTGCCCTTTTTAGGTTTCCATTGGCTTGGTATATTCTTTTCCATCCTTTAACTCTTAATTTGTTTTTGTCTTTTTGTCTAAGGTGTGTCTCTTGTAGGCAGCATATCAATGGGTCTTCTTTTCTTATCCAGCATGCCACTCTCTTTCTTTATACAGGTGTATTTAGTCCATTCACATTGAGTGTAATTAGTGATAGGTATGAGTTGATTGGTGTCAATCTATTGTTTTTTTTTTTGTTGTTGTTGTTGTTGTGTCATTGGTGATTCCTTAGTCCGTGTATATTTCTGTGCTGAGTTCAGTTTGTTGGCTATTGCTTTCTCCCTTTTCTTCTTTATAGTCAGTTTTGTGTTTATTAATCCCATATATTTTCCTTCCTTCTGGATTTGCTGAGAAGTATTGTTACTCTTCGCTGTGGTTACCTTGAAGTATATTCTTGTCTCTACATTTTTAGAACAGTCGTGCTGCAAAGATATTGTCATATTTTCCTCTCCATTTGAAGGTCTGTACCTAGAATTATTATTCCCTCTGATAGGTTAGTTGCTGTTGTTTTGTGCTGCTTGAGTTCCTTGGTTTTAAAGGTAGAATTTTTATGGTCTTATTATGAGTATCTATTTCTGATTTGATTTTAGAGTTGATGTCACATATCCTGGTATTGCTGATCTCTATTTTGGGTTCTCTATTGGTAGGATTTCCTTAAACATTTCTTGTAGGTTTGGCCTGCTTTTCACAAAGTCTCTTAATTTCTATTTATCTGAGAATGCCTTGATTTCGACCTCATATTTTATGGATAATTTGGGTGGATATAGGATTCTTGGTTGGAAGATTTTTTTCCTTCAGAGTTTTATATATCCTGTCCCACTGCCTTCTTGCCTGCATGGTTTCTGCTGAGTAATCGCAACTCAGTCTAACTGTTAGATTATTATAAGTAATATTTCTTTTTTCCCGGGAAGCTCTCAAAATTTTTGTCTTTCTTTTTTTTTTTTTTTTTTTTT
>NW_006922303.1:851856-861350 GCF_000298275.1 Orycteropus afer afer | reverse complement strand
TTTACTCTGTAAATCTTCACCCAAATCAAAATAAAAATTAAAAAATAAATAAATAAAAAGTGTTTAGAGTTTGAAGCAGGATGTTTTATGGTAATTGGCTGAATATGGTTTCTTCTATTTAATGAGTGAAGTTATTGGTGGAGAAGGTGGGAGCAGAGGAAGGAAAGCTTGGTGTTGCTAGGGTCAGTTTCTAAGGCTTTGCACTGGCTGTTATTGATGACTTAGTTATTTACAAGTCTTCAGCTCAATCTCAGGAAAGATTACTGTTGTTAGGGTGTCACCACTTTCTGCCAGGCTCAGGCACACTCAAAGACCCTGCTACCGAGGCCCTTCGGCACCAAAAATCCGATCCAAGGCAAAATCCTGGGACCACACTCAGCCGCGGCTTCCTCTCTCTCCCCGCCCTGTCTGCCTGCAGTGCCAGCGCGATCTGCCCAGACTGTGAATGGCTTGGGTGTTTGTCTGTGATACCACCCACCTGTGGCACCAAATATGCATGTGATTTCAGCCGCGCTGGAGTCAGGAGAGTGCCTGCTAGTAATCTGTGGTCCCGATATCTGTGACAAGATAAGCAGAGACCTCTCAATGTCTCTCAGGCTGACCCAAGCCCACTCAGTGACCTGCTAAGGGAGGAGCAATCTCACCCTCCTGGAGCACCAGTGAGCTCTCTGCTTGGGTTTCAGTGGTGCTGTGCATGCCCGTTTGCACTTAGGTGACCCAAGTGACCGATAAAATCAGGTGCTGGAGATAGATCCTTGGGGCTGTTTGCTAGCATGTTGGTGTGGTCGCTGGTATGCTTATATAAGGTATCTTCTTTCTTGGTTCATGGAGATCTCAGGTGGCCCCGCTCGGCACAGTCAGTGACTGCCCCAGGGAAGTTTTCAATGGTCTCTCTTGGCTGCCCATCCATCCTCTGCCAGATAGATCTTTCTTATATAATCTCCCTGTGCCTTTCCTCTAATTCTGCTCTTCTGTGTTTGGTGCACTCTGATGCAGTGAGCTGTTCACAGCACCAAAATCCCTAATTCAAACTGCTGTAACTAATTTTTCAACCACTAACATGTTAGATGGAAATAGTGTGGGCTTACTGGCGAGATTCCATTTTGACTCTCTCCTTTGTTGTCTATATCTTATGTGCATCTTTCTGTGTCCTTCCTTTCCCCAGTGGCATAATATTGGTCACATACTCTTCCATACCATCCCTTCCCTCACATAAATCAACATGTGAACCCCAACTGGTCTGAAATTTTCCCACCCTTTCTCTCTCATCCCCAGTAACCAACGAAGTGTGTTTCTTTCCCTAAGTAAATGTTTCCTTGACTTTTTACAGTAATGGTCTCATACAATATTTGTCCTTCTGTGATTGACTTATTTCACTCAGCATTGTTGTTGTTGTTGTTGTTATGTGCCGTCGAGTCGGCCCGACTCATATGTCCTCAAAATGCATCTATGTTGTGAGATGATTCGTGTATTCATCATTATTCTTTAATGGAGCATAGTATTCTATTATGTGAATGTACCATAGTTTGGTTATCATTCTTTTGTTTATGGGCATTTAAGTTGTTTCCATCTCTTTGCTATAGTGAATTGCGCTGTGGTGAATATGAGTGTGCATATGTCTGTTCCTGTCCTGTCTCTCAACTCTGTAGGATATATTCCTAGTAATGGATTTTCTGACTCAAATGGTATTTCTATTTTCAGTTTTTTAATGAAATGCCATACCATTTTCCACATTGGTTGTACCATTTTACAGTCCCACCAGCAATGTCTGAGAGTTCCAATCTCTCCACAACCTCACTAGCATTTATCATTATCTGTCCTGTTGAACTTTGCTATTATTGCTGGGGTGAGATGATAGATATATTATTGTTGTTTTGATTTGCATCTCTTTAATGCTACTGATAGTGAGAATTTCCTCATGTGTTTGTTGTCCACCTTTATACCTTCTTCAGTGAAGTGTCTGTTCATTTCCCTTGCTCATTTTAAATTGGATTGTTTTTCTTTTTGGTGTTGAGGTGTTGATTCTTTTTGCTGAGTAAAACTTTAAAAGGAGGCATCGATATCTATTAACAAACATTTCTTTCTAAGTATTTGGTCCTGGTACACAACCATAGACATCTTCACATATGAAGTTTCTTCATCCCTTTCCTCTCTTTTACAAAATATATTCAATTATAGAGAGCCTGAGGGTGGCCATTTCTCCCAGTCTTCTAATTCATATGCTGGTCAATCCTAAGTACAATATTTGATAAGTTTCTTTTTCTTTAACCCATCCATCTCAAAGGATTCTCAATTTGCTAATAAACATTCCAAGGGAGTATTCTCAGGTATGCTAGGGTTGTTTCCCATAACTGTACTAGGGATAAGATCTATGGGCTACTATCTCAGGTAACCTAGAAGAGGGGTGAAGCCCCTGACATTGAGCTTCAAAGAAGAGGAAGGCAGGAGACTGATCCTACTGTTCTTCAGAACAAAGAAGGTTCAATAGGCAAGCTGAATAAAAATCCATAAGTAGGTATGGAGTGTGAAAGACCTGAATAGCCTCCTTCTACTCTCAGAGGAGATGGAGAGGGTATTCTAGCTTGCACAAAGGCCACAGAAAACTACACTATAAGCCTACAGTTACCTGGATTTGGTGACAGAAAGCAAGATGACAAAGAAAGAAAAATATACAATACAAGTCCCCAGGAGGCACCCGAGGGTCTAAAGCATTGTTGGCAGAAGACCAAAAACAACAATCTGAGAAATTGTTATGGGATACCTGAAAAAGATATAAAAGTACAGGATCTGGAATTAAAATGGGAATGGTAGATGAGAAATAGGTGTTATTTACAAACAAAGAACATCAACAAATGTGATCCACCAGGATGATGATTGTGATCAGATCCTAGATGTTACAGGGCTTCTTCCTAGCACTTTTAACTGGCAGCTTCTGGTACAGATCAGGTACAGACTCCATCCCTCTATGAAGCTGTCATAAATAGAGAGGGAGGTTACTTGCCCACACACTGACTCAGTGCTTCTCCTGACCCAGATATGGGTCCAGAACAGAGCAGAGTCTCAAGTTCAGATCAGAGATTAGTGTCCCTCCAGGAGGTGAGTTCGTATTCAGATCAGGAACTTATCCATCCATAACCAAACAAAATAGTAATAGAATACAAGACAGACACACAGAAAAGGTAGCAAAAAGATTAAATACCAGAATATCCCAAGATTAGGAGAAAGATTTTAAGTAAAGGCTAGCTCTCTACAAAGAAGCAAAAAGCTTACTTATACAAGGGAAGGACACTTATGATGGAGAAAAAAATACTCTGGGAGCCACTGTTCCTTTTGCTGAGTCCCTACCGATCCTGGAAAATTTAGGGGTGTCCCATCATAGGTGCCAAAAAGATATCACAGAATGGGACCCATGAATCTTTTGGTGTGGTCTTGTCTCCTGCTAAGAAAGAATTGCTTGGAAAGACAGAGATTGGTGTTGTTGTTAGGTGCTATTGAGTTGGCTCTGAATCATAGTGACCTTACATACAACAGAACTAAACTCTGCCCAGTCCTGTGCCACCCTCACAATCCTTGCTATACCTGAACCCATCCTTTCAGCCACTGTGTCAATCCATTTCATTGAAGGCCTTCCCCTTTTTTGCTGACCCTCCTCTTTACCAAGCATAATATCCTACTCCAGAGAATGATCCCTTCTGACAACATGACCAAAGTAGATGAGACAAAGTCTGGCCATTTCTCACTTCCAAGGAGCATTCTGGCTGTATTTCTTCTAGGATAGGTTTGTTTATTCTTCTCAAAAGCATCAACTCATTTTGGTCTTCTTTATTCATTGTTCACCTTTCACATGCATATGAGGTGATTGAAAATACCAAAGCTTGGGTTAGTCACACTTTGGTGTTGAAAGAAATATCTTTGCTCTTTAGCACTTTCAAGAGGTCTTTTGTAGCACATTTGCTCATTGCAATACATCATCATATTTCTTGACTGCCTCTTCCATTGGTGTTTGACAACTTCAGACTTTTCTTCATTGTTCATGATGCTGCTTATTGGTCCAATTGTGATGATTTTCATTTTCTCTATGTTGAAGTGTAATCCATACTACAGACTGTAGTCTATAATCTTCATGAGTAAGTGCTTCAAGCCATTCTCACATTCAGGAAGCAAGGTTGTGTCATCTGCATATTGCAGGTTGTTAATGAGTCTTCCTCCTATCCTGATGCTGCATTCTTCTTCATAGAGGCTAGCTTTTCTGATTATTTGCTTAGCATAAAGATTAAATAAGTATGGTGAAAGAATTCAACCCTGACTCACTCCTTTTCTGATTTTAAACCATGCAGAATCTCATTGTTCTGTTCAAGTGACAGCTTCCTGGTCTACATACAGATTCCTCATGAGCACAATTAAGTGTTCTGGAATTCCCATTCTTCTCAATGTTATCCATAGTTTGTTATGATCCACATAGTCTAATGCTTTTGTATAGTCAATAAAACACAAGTTAATATTTTTCTGGTATTCTTTGCTTTCAGCCAAGATCCACCTGACATCAGCAATGATATACTACTTCTCATGTCCTCTTCTGAATCCACCTTGCATTTCTGTAAATTCCCTGTCAATATACTGTTGCAACCATTTTTGAGTTATCTTCAGCAAATCTTTTACTTGCATGTGATATTAATTATATTGTTTGACAATTTCCACATTCTGTGGGGTCATCTCTCTTTGAAATCTGTATATGTGTCTCTTTCAATCTGTTGACCAGGTAGCTGTCCTCCAAATTTCTTGGCACAGACTAGGAACTACCTCCAGAGTGGTCTGTTTGTTGAAACATCTCAATGGATATTTTTTGAATTCTTGTAGCCTTGTTTTTGCCAATTCCTTCAATACCATTGGTTCTTGATCATATGCCACCTCCCGAAGTGGATAAACATCAACCCCTTCTTTTTGATACAGTGACACTGTATTTCTTCCATCTTCCATTTAGGTTTTCTAAATTCAATATTTTTCCCATAGAGACATCATGCTTAATTGGAACAACATAGTCCATAAATATCTTGTTTGACATCCTACTTTGGTGAGTAGTGACTGGGGTCTTAAAAGCTTTCAGGTGACCATCTAAGATGCAACTATTGGTCTCCTCTCTCTGGAGCAAAGAAGAGTAAAAAAATTAAAATCATTTGGAAACAATTAGTCCAAAGATATGACAATTAGTCCAAAGATATGATGGACCACAAGGACCTCAATCTTCAAGACCCTGAGACCAGAAGAACTAAATGGTGCCTAGCTACCAGTGCCAACCATTCCAAAAGTAATCATAATTGGAGATCCTGATTGGAGTGGGAAGAAAAATATAGAACAAAATTCAAAAACACAAAAATTATTAGTATTATTGGTTGAATAGAGATTGATGGAACCCCCAAGACTATGACCACAGGTTATCCTTAGGTTCTAGAAATGAACTCACTCCTGTGGATTAGCTCTTATCCCAACAGTAGAAAGACCTACATGCAGCACACGTACCCCAGGGAAATGCACCCACCTACCCTAGGGAGATGCCTCCCTTAGATCAGCTACGAGACATCAGAGGGGCAGCATTCACATAGAAAGAAAGCTTGACAGGAATACATAGATAAAAAGTGCACATGTAGGGAATAGCTAGGGGGAAGAGAGGGGAGGGAGGTTTTTTTTGTTTAATGATTAAGGATTGTAATTATGGCCATGAAATCAAATGTGCATGAACTCTTGAATGTAAAACAAATCTGCTTTGTAAATTTGCACCCAAAGCACACACACACACAAAGCAAAAACAAAAAAACAAAATTTGCCTATAGAATCATTCAATATTGCAACTCGAGGCTTAAATTTTTTCTTCAGTTTTTTCTGCTTGAGAAATTCTGAATGAGTTCTTCCCGTTTGGTTTTCTAACTCCAGGTCCTTACACATTTCATTATAATAATTGACGTTCAAGCTGCTCTTTGAAATATTCTGTTCAGCTCTTTTATCTTGTCATGTCTTCCATTTGATTTAGCTACTCTCCATTCAAGAACAAGTTTCAGAGTCTCTTATGATATCTATTTTGGTCTTTTCTTCCTTCGTCTTTTTAATGATATTTTACTTACTTTATGTATGATGTTCTTGATGTAATCCACAATTCATTTTGTTTCTGGTCACAGGTATTCAATGCATCAAATCTACTCTTTAGATAGTCTCTAAATTCTGGTGCAATATAATCAAAGTCATTTTGTCTCTCTTGGGCTTGTTTTAATTGTCTTCAGCTGCAACTTGAACTTGTATATGAGAAGTTGATGGTAGCGAGCCTTTAGTGAAGCACTGTGTAAAATAGGTCAACCAGGTGGGAGAGACACTATTTGCACTGGGCTCTCTGTTCAACACAAAGCATATACAGGGGGAAAAATACCGAAGTTGCTCAGCTAACAAATTATGGGCTTGGGTCCCAATTTTATCTTTTTTGGAAGTTAGATGACATTCCTCTTCCAGACGCCAGAAGTAATCCTTTTTTGGAAGCTGGTGGGCTTCTCTTCCTGCCCTGTGCTTTGCTCAGAAAGTTGTTTTCTTTTGCTTGAATGTAATGGGGGTTGTCACAGGGTGTCCAGCACTTTGGAGATAACAGGCCAATGATTACAGAGCAGTTAGATTTTGCAATTGCCATCAGCAAGGAATATTAGTCAGTTTGTCTACACTATCTCCAGTATGTGCTGTGCCCTCTACTCCAAATCCATGGGAAGAGAAGTAGCCTAAGATTTAATAATGCAGTAAAATAGCCACAGAAAAATACAGAAGTAGTTTAAGCAATATTAATAACATAAAAATCTGGTAGGGGTTCCCTAGAGAAACAAATCCAGTAAAGGTTATATATATATAAAGAGTAATTTATCACAGGAAAATGGCTCACACACTTATAGAAGCTGGCAAGTCCAAAGTGCTTGGATCAGACTTCAAATTGGAGGCTTTTCCCCACTCTCGCAGCTGCAGGGACTGAGGAGCTCAAGTTTGGCAAGCAGTATACTGGCTGTTGACTCCAACGAATGATGAATCTGAGATCCCAGGCCAAATGGTGGACAGTTGTAGGCAGCACAACAGAATCCTGATCCACAGAAGAGTGTCTCTTTTCCCAGGATGTCCATAAATATACTAGAATCAAGCTAAACCCCTAGGAAATCTCCCTTTCAACTGATTGGCTGCTCAAAACATGTACATCTGATCCCATCTTTGGAATGACCCACATCACAATTGCTTAAACCACACAGAATTGTAGTCCAGCCAAGTTGACACACAGCTCCAACTATCACAGTCCACCCCTTGTCAACTTGGCAGTTGTACACATCTTCTTAACCATACATGATCTCTAAATAAGGACAATTATAAAGTCGTATTTGTGCCTAACGTGATATGCTAACACACATACAACTGAAACGCCTTAACCTTATTTACATTTCACAATCCATAACAGAAGGAAACAAAAATATTTGATGCATATATACAATGAAGAAATATAACAATTACAGTCCTCATTTCTGCAACTGATCACGTGGTTGTAGTTGATATTCAGAACTACCTTCTTCCACCACCCATTCTATATTTCCCTTGCCCTCAGCAAGCACCTGAGCTGGTCATGGTTCTTTGCCTAGTGGGGTGACACAAACCTTCATTCCTGAAGGGTCTGGGCCATTAGCAGTCATATAAGAACTGGGTTGCTGTAATTTTCCATTGACTTTAATCACAGGGCATGGTAGTAGTAAGAGACATCCTGAAGAATCTCCTGTATTCCAGACATATTCTACTTTACCTCCATTATGTAATGTCAATCCAATTTCCCCTTGGTAATCAGGATCTATCACACAAGATAGCACAGTAATGTCCTTCTTTTTCTGTTGATCCAGAGGCATGAGGAAATCAAAATGCTGGGTGGCAGTCTTAATTTCCAGTTCAATGCAATCAGTATTGTGTCTCCAGGTGGGAGTGTTCTTCCCTTTGAGACTAAGATCTCCAGACCCACAGAGCAAGGGTATCAGCGACAGGAAGCAAAAATTGTTTGAGTGGGTGACTAGGAGTAATAGTGAGTGGTACCACTCCTGTTTCCACCTCTTGGTTCCTGGACCCATGAATCCTGGCTATTGGAGAAACAGAACCATATATTGGACGCTGGTTTAGAGCATATACTGCCTCCTGGAGAACACTGCCCCAACCTTTCAAGGTATTGCCACCTACCTGGTGCCGTAATTGTGTTTTCAGTAGGATATTCCATCATTCTATCAAGGCAGCTGCTTCAGGATGATGGGGATCATGGTAAGACCAGTGAATTCCATGAGCATAGGGCCATTGCCACACTTCATTAGCTGTGAAGTGAGTCCCATGATCTGAAGCAATGCTGTGTGGGATACCATGATGGTGGATTAAACATTCTGTAAGTCCATGGATGGTAGTTTTGGCAGAAGCATTATGTGCAGGGAAGGCAACTCCATATCCAGAATAAGTCTCCATTCCAGTAAAAACAAAATGCTGTCCTTTCCATGATTGAAGTGGTCCAATGTAATCAACCTACCACCATATTGCTGGCTGATCACCCCGAGGAATGGTTCCATATTGCGGACTCAGTGTTGGTCTCTGCTGTTGGCAGATTGGGCACTCAGCTGTGGTGGTAGCCAAATCAGCCTTGGTAAGTGGGAGTCCATGTTGCTGAGCCCATGCATAACCTCCATCCCTGCCACCATGGCCACTTTGTTCATGAGCCCATTGAGCAATGACAGGAGTAGCTAGTGAAAAAGGATGGCTGGTTTCCACTGAATGTGTCATCCTATCCACCTGATTATTAAAGTCCTCCTCTGCTGAGGTCACATTTTGGTGGGCATTCACATGAGACACAAATATCTTTACTCCTTTGGCCCATTCAGAAAGATCTCCCCACATACCTCTTCCCCATTCATACTTATCACCAATCTTCCAATCATGCTCCTTCCAAGTCGCAGATCATCCAGCTAAGCCATTAGCCACAGCCTATGAATCCATATATAATTTCACATCTGGCCATTTCTTATTCAAGGCAAAGTGAACAGCCATATACATGGCTTGAATTTCTGCCCATTGGGAGGATTTCCCTTCACCACTGTCTGTTAAGGAAGTCCCAGAAAGGGTTGCAGTGCTTCTGCTGTCCACTTTCAAGTGGTGCCTGCATATTGCACAGAACCATCTGTAAAACAGGCACGAGTTTTCTCTTCCTCGGTCAACTGATCATAAGGAGCTCCCCATGAGGCCATAGGTGCAGACTGGGAGAGGAAAGGCAATGTGACTGGAGTCGAGACCATAAACATTTGGGCCACTTCCTCATGCAACTTACTTGTGCCTTCAGGTCCTGCTTGAGCCCGATCTTTGACATACAACTTTCATTTAATGATGGAGTGTTGCTGTGCACTTTCAACTTCATGACCCTGTGGGTCAAACAACACCCAGTTCATGATGAGCATCTCAGGCCTCATGGT
>NW_006922303.1:849384-851338 GCF_000298275.1 Orycteropus afer afer | reverse complement strand
CCAGATACAATAACTTATCCTTCACTTTGGTAGGAATATCTCAACATGCCCCACACCATTGGACCCCTAGAAATTTCACTGAGGTGGAAGGTGCCTGAATATTTTTTGGGTTAATTTCCCAACTTCTAGCATGTATATATCTCACCAATAAGTCTAGAGTCATTGGTACTTCTTCCTTACTAGGCCCAATCAGCATTATGTCAACAATATAATGGACCAGTGTGACGTCTTGTGGAAGGGAAAGGTGATAAAGATCCCTATGGACTATATTATGACATTGTGCCAGGGAGTTGATATACCCTTGAGGAAGAACTGTAAAAGTATACTGTTGGCCTTTCCAGCTGACAGTAAACTGCTTTTAATGGTCCTTTGAAATTGTTATCGAGACAAAGGCATTGGAAAGATCAATAGCTGCATACCAACTACCAGAAGATATACTAATTTGCTCAAGCAATGAAACCACATTAAGATCAGCAGCTGCAATTGGAGTCACCACCTGATGAAGCTTATGATAATCTACTGTCATTCTCTAAGATCCATATGTATTTTGCACAGGCCAAATAGGTGAATTAAATGGGGATGTGGTGGGAATCACCACCCTTGCATCTCTCAAGTCCTTGATGGTGGCAATAATATCTACAACCCCTCCAGGGATGTGTATTGCTTTTGATTTACTATTTTTGTATGTAGAGGCATTTAATGGCTTCTGCTTGGCTTTTCCTACCATAATAGCCCTTATTCTGTATGTCAGGGATCCAATGTGGGAATTATGCCAATTGCCCAGTATATCTATTCCAATTACACATTCTGGAACTGGGGAGATCACTACTGGATGGGTTTGGGGACCCACTGGACCAACTGTGAGACACACCTTAGCTAAGACTCCATCAATAATTTCACCTCCATATGCCCCCACTCTACTGGTGGGCCACAATGATGCTTTGGGTCTCCTGGGTGTCAGTTCAGAGCCAGTGCCCAGTGATCCTCGAAAAGTCTGATTATTTCCTTTTCCCCAATGAACAGTCACTCTCATGAAAGATGTCAGATTACTTTGGGGAATGGTGGGAGAAAGATTGGCATAGATTTTTGGCAATGCCGTGGGGTCCTTCCTCAAAGGGACCCAGCCTCTCTTTCATTCAATGGGTTGTGGGTCTGTAAACTGACTCAAGTCTGGGAATTGATTGAGAGGCCGTGACTCTGTATTCTGGTGATTGAATCTAGGCTCCTGTTCACATGATCTAGAATTCTTCTATCTATAGAGATCAAGTCAATATTTAGTAGGTTTGCCATGTGTTTCACTACTAGGAACACCGTGCCCAAGTATCCAATGCCATAATTCCATACAAGTCAGACTATTCTAATTACTGTTCTGACTCTGCTGTCCATTATGGTAACCACACCCACCTTGCCTTTGTCGATAAACTGCTGCCATGTGATCCCTCCTATCATGGGGTCCAATCAGCTCCATAGTAGTTAAGTGTCTTAGTTCAATTGGGGCAGTTCCCACTGTCAAATTAGGTTTACATAAAATAAAAATAAGAATAGTCTTCAGGGATGCTAGAACTCCCTTCACAAATTTATTCCTCACTGTACTGGTAAAAGGCGTGTCTTCTGGACTCTCCATTTCTGGCTCTAGGGTTCTAAACTGATAAATCCATTCTAAAAGGCCAATTTTCCTAAGCCTCTGGATACCTTCTTCTACATTATACCAAGGCAGGTCTGGTACTTCAACTTGACTTAAGGTAGGCCATCGCATAATCCATGCTTCAGCAAACCAACCAAATAAAATATTAGTTCCTTTCCTAACCTCTCGAGCTGAAACATTGAATTAAGAATCCATACTTGGTGTTGTTTTTGTTGTTATGTGCCCTCAATTTGGACCCAACTCATAGCGAGCCCTCCTTCGGTTTCTGAGGCAGTATCACTATGGAAGTAGATTGCCCAACCTTCCTTC
>NW_006922303.1:847643-848958 GCF_000298275.1 Orycteropus afer afer | reverse complement strand
GCTATCTGCATATATGTCCCCATTCTAGGTTCCAGGATCCCATTTTTTTTTTCCCAATCAATGACCTCACTTTAACTTTAGACACCATTCTGGGTTGGCCATTTAATTGGCATTGTAATTCAGCCACCCGTACAATAAGACTCTGGGTTTGGTTTTCAGCAATATCACCTCTGTTACTAGAAGAAATAAGGCTTTCCTTCAGAGTACAACTGGAAACATTGAGGTCTTTTATACAGCGCTTAAGCCGTGACTCAGGAGCCATTAGCTCATCTTGCTCTTTCACCACTTTGTCTAGTTAAAGTAGTACTGACCAACCAGCTTTATTATACTCCTCATGCTGACAAAATTTCAGAAAAATATCAAAGATGCAATCACCCAGAGCCTCACTTCTCACAAGTACTTGATCTATTGGCAGTGCTATTTTGCATATTTATGATGCCACGGATTAGAGGGGCCCTCTTTACTAACAGAAGCAGTGTCACTAGTGTCTTTACAATTAATCAAATTTGAGAAAAAATTTAGGAAACCCATTCCTATGATTTTGTCTCTCTAGAACCACTCTTGGTAGCAAATGTGTTATACTGGGTTCTCTAGACAAACAAAACCAGTAAAGTTTATAGAGAGAGAGAGAGAAAGAGAAGTTTATCTTAAGAAAATGGCTCACACACTTATAGTAGCTGGTAAGTCCAAAGTGCTTGGATCAAACATAAAGCTGGAGGCTTTTCCTGACTCTCGCAGCTGCAGGGGCTGAGGAGCTCAAGGTTGGCAGGCAGTATACTGGCTGTTGACTCCAACAAATGATGAATCCAAGATCCCAAGCCAAATGGTGGATTGTTCACTCAAGGACAGTTGTAGGCAGCACAACAGAATCCCCATCCACAGAAGAGTGTTTCTTTTTCCAGGATGTCCATAAATATATTGGAAGCAGGCCATATCCCTAGGGAAACTAGCTTTCAATGGATTGGCTGCTCAAAACATATTCATCTGATCCCATCATGGGAATAACCACATCACAACTACTTAAACCACACAGAATTGTGGTCCAGCCAAGTTGTTTTCCTTATTTCCTTTTAAGAAGGTCTCTTTGATGTTTGTTCAATAAATGGTGCTGGCAAAATTGGAGATACATTTGTAGAAAAATGAAACAAGGTCTGTACCTCACACCATATACAAAAACGAACTGGATCAAAGACTTAAATGTGAAACCTAAAACTCTAGATCCTCAAGGAAAATCTAGGGGCACATTTAGGTGCCCTAATATATGGCATAAATAGACTATCAAGCATAACTCAAAATGCACAAACAGCAGAAGAGA
>NW_006922303.1:843464-844904 GCF_000298275.1 Orycteropus afer afer | reverse complement strand
GAGTAGCTTGAGTGGTATAGGTGTGAAGCCTTCCCTGTATGTTTGGTAAAATTCTCCAGTGAAGCCATCAGGGCCAAGACTTTTTCTTTTAGAAGTTTTTTTGACTTGTTCAATTTCTTCCTTTGTTATGGGTCTGTTAAAGTGTTCTATCTCTAAGTGGGATAGTTTATGTAGGTCTTGTGATTCCAGAAACTTGTCCATTCTTCTTGGTTCTCAAATATGTTGGAGTACCATTTTTCATAATATTCTGTCAGTATCTTTTTATTTCAGTTCGTTCTGTTGTGATGACATCCTTTTCATTTACTATTCTAGTAATTTGCATCTTCTTTTTTTTTCTTTTGTTAGATTTGCCAATGGTTTGTCAATTTTATTAATCTTTTCAAAGAACTAGCTTTTTGTTTTGTTGATTTTCTCTATTGTTCTATTGTTTTCTGTTTCATTTATTCTGCTCTGATCTTTATTATTTCCTTACTGGACAATCTACTTCCATAGAGATACTGCCTTGAAAACCCAAGGAGGGATCAATATGAGTCAGACCTGACTCAATGGCAGTAATTTTATTTTTTCTAGAAAGTGTAGGATTCTTTTGTTTTTCTTTTGCTAATTGTTGGAGTTGCTGATTTAGCGTGTTGATTTTGTTTTCCTCTTTTTTGATGTATGCATTTATTGCTATAAACTGCCATATGAGTACTGCTTTCACTGTGTCCTATACGTTTTGGTAACATGTATCTTCATTCTAATTTGATTCTAGGATTTTTTTTTTCTTCCACTTTTTATTTCTTCTATTACCCAGTAGTTTTTGAGCAGTGTAGTGTTCAACTTCCACGTTTGATGTTTTTTCCTTGATCTTCCTATTATTAATTTCTAATTTTATAGTATTGAGGCCTGAGAAGATGCTTTGTAGTATTTCAATGTTTTTAAATTTACTGAAGCTTGTTTTATGTCCTAATGTATGTTCTATTCTGGAGAATGATCCATGTGCACTGGAGAAGAATGTGAATTGTGGTTTTTTTGGGTGGCGGTTGTTGTTAAGTGCTGTTGCTGACTCATATTGATCGCATGCACAGCAGAACAAAACACCACCCGATCCCGCACCAGCTCCATTATCCTTGCTATACTTGAGTCCATTGTCGCAGCCAGTGTCAATCCATCTCATTGAAAGCCTTCCCCTCTTTCGTCAACCCTCACATTACCAAGCGTGACATCCTTCTCCAGGGAATGGTCCCTTCTGAAAACATGACCAAAGTAGGTGAGACGAAGTCTGGCCATTCTCATTCCCAAGGAGAATTTCAGCTGCACTTCATCCAGGACAGATCTGTTAGTTCCTTTAGCAGTCCATGGTACTTTCGGCATTCTTCACCAGCACCACAACTCAAAAGCATCAACTCTTCTTCAGTCTTCCTTATTCATTGTCCAGCTCTCACATGCATATGTTGTTGT
>NW_006922303.1:833323-841329 GCF_000298275.1 Orycteropus afer afer | reverse complement strand
TATCTTCTAGTTGGGAAATGCATTCTTCATCCAATTCTATCCGATTCTTTTGTGCTTCCACTGTGTTGTGTAATCCCTTAATTTTGGTATTCATCTTCTGGATTTCTAACTGCTGTTTTTGTACGAGTTCTGATTGAGTATTAATCTTGTTATTTTGTTCTTGAATGCTTTTCCTGAGCTCTTCCAGGGTACTGTCTGGGTACTCCTTTATTCTGTTTGGAGTTTCCTTGAGCTCTTGTAGAGTTCTATAAACATACCTTCTAAATTCCTTCTCAGATAACTCTATTGCCTCCCCTTCCTCCATGTTTAATGAGACTTTTGTTTGGGATTTTATTTCTATTGTCTTATCCTGTTTTTTTTTTTCTTTGTTTGATTTGAGGTTGCCTGTTGTTTACTAGACATTTTGAAGTTGTCTTTAACTGTTAGTTATGTATTGATTTGTTTTGTCTTGATTTTATGATTTAGTATTTTTAAAAAGGTGGAGCTGATGTATTTTAATTTTTTGGTTATTAATTCAGGTGTGCTGACTTGCTCTGTAGTTTTCTTTGTGATGCTGGAATCACTGTGTGGAATGTGGATGCAGGTCTCTGTTTGTCATGAAGGGGGATTAGGATCTGAGCCAGCAGGTATTGTAGTGGTTCAATGTGGTTTTTTTTCTATTGGATGTGGCATGGAAGAGGTAAAAGAGGGGGAAAAAAACCCTCCAAGGCCCCAGTAGCCATACTCAGGGCTTTGAGTAGGCTGCTAATGATGATGTTATGCTGTTACTCACAGGCCTGCAGCTCAAGCTCAGCAAAGACCCCAATGTTTGGGGGGCCACCACTTTCTGCCAGGTACAGACAGCTGCATAAAACCCATACTCCAGGCCCCTCTGGCCAAAAAGATGTCCTGGGGTAGCTGCCATTACCGGTGCCATGAGTTAGTCCCAGGGTCTGTGCTAGTTAGTCCCAGCATCTGCCCACTTGTGGTGAGCTTCTCTCTCTGCCCTAATTCAGCAGCACCTGGAGCCAGAGAGGTCTCTGCTCCCTCCCTGTGGTTCCAATTTTACTGATAAAAGAGTTGCTGAAGGTAGATCCACGGAGTGGTCACAGATCCTCTGGTGTATTCTCTCTACTACCCCATCTTGTTGGCCGGTCAGACACCATCTTCCCATCCCCTCCACCTTCACTTCTAAGGAGCATTCTAGCTATATTTCTTCCAAGATATATTTGTGTATTTTTCTGGTATTCCATGGTGTATTCAGTATTCTTTTCCAACACTATAATCCAAATGTTTTGAGTTCTTCTTGGGTATTTTTCATTCATTGCCAAGATTTCACATTCATACAAGGAAACTGAAATATTCAGCTTTAATATAGGTGCCGAATTCAAATAGTGTCAAAGAGGAAGTGATTGATGATAATGATCAGTTCATCAGATATTATAATTATTCCATGATATCGAATTTAAAACTGTGGGTTGTATTATATGAAAATCACTTTCTATGACTACTGATTTGGAAACAGTTTTATAATTACATAATCTATAAAATACTTTTCCACCCATTTTATACTTTCAAAGATGCATGAATTTTTTTTTTTTTTTAACTTTTTGACTGATAAGCAGAAGGGTGGTGTTTCAAATCCACCAACCACTCCTAGGAAGGAAGATTGAGTAATCTACATTCATAGTGATACTCCCTCAGAAATCTAAGGAGGGGTTGCTATGAGTCAGAGCTGACTCGATGGCAGTGAGTTTGTTTTCTGTTTTTATTGTGAGTTGGGTGAGATTTTACAAAGTAGATTCATTTTACTTTCAATAGTTCATGTTACTGTCATTGTTGTTGTTGTTAGGTGCCATCAGGTTGTCTCTGACTCATAGCCACAATATGTATAGCAGAACAAAGCATTTCCTGGTCCTGTGTCAGCTCCAAAATCTTTGTTAAACCTGAGCCCATCATTGCAACCGTTGTGTCAATCCATCTTGTTGAGGGCCTTCCTCTTTTTCATTGACTCTCCACTTTACCAAGCATGATATCCTTCTCCAGAGAATAGTCCCTCTGACAACATGACCAAAGTAGGTGAGAGGAAGCCTGGCCATTCTCTCTTCCAAGGAGCATTCCAGCTGCACTTCTTCCAGGACGGATTTGTCAGTTCTTTTAGCAGTCCATGGCACTTTCAGCATTCTTTGCCAACATCACAACTCAAAAACATAGACTCTTCTTCATTCTTCTTTATTCATTGTCCAGCTTTCACTTGCAAATGAGGTGATAGAAAATACCATGGCTTGTGTCACTGTAGTCTTCAAGGAGATATTTTTGCTCTTCAGCACTTGAAAGAGGTCTTCTGCAGCTGATTTGCCCAGTGCTATATGGGAGCTCACGGCTGGCGGTTCAAACCCACCAGCCACTCCTCGGAAGGAAGGTTGGGCAATCCTACTTCCATAGTGATACTGCCTCGGAAACCCAAGGAGGGGTCGCTATGAGTCGGGGCCGACTCGACGGCAAACAACAACAACAACATATGCTGTCTAGGGAGCTCTGGTAGCATAGTGCTTAAGGCACTTGATTGCTAACAAGAAGGCTGGTGGTTCATATCCTTGTAAGGAATGTTGGCCAATCTACTTCTGTTGGGTTTTCTAACTCTAGGTCTTTGCACATTTCAATATAGTGATTGGCTTTGTCTACTCAAGCTTCTCTTTGAAATCTGTTCAGTTCTTTTACCTTGTCATTTCTTCCATTTGCTTTAGCTACTCTCCATTCAAGGGCAAGTTTCTGAGTCTCTTCTGACATCCATTTTGGTCTTTTCTTCTTTTCTTGTCTTTTTAATGACCTCTTGTTTTCTTCATGATGATGTTCTTGATGTCATCCCACAATTCTTCTGGATTTCTGTCATTGGTGCTCAATGTATTAAATCTATTCTTTAGATGATCTCTAAATTCGGGAGAGATATACTCAAGATATTTTGGCTCCAGTGGATTTGTTTTAATTGTATTCAACTTCAAGCTGAACTTGCATATGAGTAGTTGATGGTCTGTTCCACAGTCAGCTCCTGGCCTTGTTTTGGCTGAAGATATTGAACTATTCTACTGGCTCTTTCCACAGATGTAGTCAACCTGATTCCTGTGTATTCCCTATGGTGAAGTCCATGTGTATAGCCACCATTTGTGTTATAGAAATATATATGTGAATAAGTCATTGGTCTTGCAAAATTCTATCATGCAATCTCCAGCATTGTTTCTGTCACCAAGGCCAAATTTTCCAACTACTGTTGATTCTTCTTTGTTTCCAACTTAACAAATCTTGATTGCACGTTTGGTCTATTTCAACTGCAGAAGTTGATAAATATCTTCAATTTCCTCATCTTTGGCTTTGGTGGTGATTCATAGATTTGAATAATAGTAGTAGTAACTGGTTTTCCTTGTAGGCATATAGATAGTATCCTATCACTGACAGCATTGTACTTTAGGAAAGATATTGAAATATCCTTTGTGATGATGAATGCCATGCCATTCCTGTTCAAATTGTCATTCCTGGCATTGTAGATCATATGGTTGTCTGATTCAAAATGTCCAAAACCAGTCCAGTTCAGCTCACTAATGACTAGGATATCAATCTTTATGTGTTCCATTTCATTTTCAATCACTTTCAATATTCCTAGATTCATACTTCATACATTCCATGTTCCTATTATTAATGGATGTTTGCAGCTGTTTCTCCTCAATTTGAGTCGTGTCACATCAGCAAATAGAGGTCTTGAAAGTCTTACTTTATCCATATCAGTAAGGTTGGTCCTACTCTGATGAGGCAGCTCTTTCCTGGTCATATTTTGAAAGCCTTCTGACCTAAGGGGCTTGTTCTCCTTCACTGTATTGGATAATGTTTCCAGGCTATTTATAAAGTTGTGCAGTAACGTATCAGACAGCATTTATCTCCTATTCATAAGGTTTTCCCTGGCCAATTCTTTGAGAAGTGGATGACTTCTTCCTTCTTCCTAGTCTGTCTCAGTCTGTAAGCTTCATTGAAACCTGTGCACCATGTGCTGCCCTGACAGCCCTTGAAACACTGGTGGCACAGCCTCAAACCTCACAGCAGCACAGAAGTCACAATAGTATGACAAACTGACAGACAAGTTTGTCTTGCTTGACTGTTTGAAACCTCTTTCCCCACCCCTTACCTGGATCTCTGGCACTGCTTTGCTGTGTTGTCCCCCTGGCTTCTCTTTCCCCCACTTTCCTGGCTGGTGGGGTCTGGGTCCCTCCCCTTACCTGGATCCCTGGCTGCTACTCTGCTCTGTCATCCCCTCTGGCTTCTCTTTCCCCTGTTTTCCTGGCTGGTGGGAGTGGAGCCTGTGTCCCTCCCCTTACCTGGATCCCTGACTCTGCTCTTCTCTGTTGTCCCCTCTGAATTCTCTTTCCCCTGTTTGCCTGGCTGGTGGGGGTGGGGCCTGATTCCCTACCCTTACCTGGATCCTTTGCTGCTGCTTTCCTCTGCTCTGAGGGAAGGGGAGGGATTCATTTTGGGCTAGTTGGGGGCCACACAGTGACATGGGTAAGTGGAAGGGTGGTATAGAAAGAATCTGTGCCACTGAGATAACATTAGGAAAAGGGAGAACACCAAATTTTGCACATAAGATAAACAACAGAGGCTAATACCAGTATATCCACAATACTGCATTACTATTTTTCTTTTTCTTGTCCACTTTTTTGATTTTTTTTTCTTTTCTTCCTTTTCTCTTTCCATTTTTTCTATTGCTTTTATTATTCTTTTTTCTTTACTATTTTTATTTTTGCACAGCAGGACAGCAGTTGTGGTAGCCATTCTAGGCTAAAAGCAAAGAATACCAGAGAGATGTTTACCTGTGTTTTATTGACTATGCAAAGGCATTCAACTGAGTGGATCATAGCACAGTATGTATAGCATTGTGAAGAATGGGAATTCCAGAACACTTAATTGTGCTCATAGTGAACCTACACATGGAGAAAATGCTGTTGTTGGAACAGAACAAGGGGATACTGAACAGTTTAAAATTGGGAAAGGTGTGTATCAGGGTTATATGCTTTCACCATAATCACTCAATCTGTATGCTGAGCAAATAATCCAAGAAGGTGGATTATATGAAGAAGAATGAAACATCAAGGTTGGAGGAAGACTCATTAAGAAACTGCAACATGAATCTTACTTGCTGAAAGTGAAAATGAATTGAAGTACTTACTGGTGAAGATCAAAAACTACAGCCTTCAGAATGACACCATAATATAAAGAAAAACAAGAATCCTCACAACTTGACCAATAAGCAACATCATGATAAATAAGGAAAAGATTAAAATTGTCAGGAATTTCATTTTACTTGGATCCACAATCAGCACCAATGGAAGCAGTTGTCAAGATATCAGACACCCAATTGCACTGGGCAAATCTACTGTCAAAGACTTCTTTAAAGTATTAAGAAGAAAAGATTTCACTTTGAATACTAAAGCATGTCTAACTCAAGGCATGGTATTTTCAGTCACCTCATATGCATGTGAAAGCCAGGCAATGAATAAGGATGTCTTTGAATTTTGGTGTTGGCAAAAACTACTTAAAATACCATGGATTTCCATAATAATAATAATAGTAAATCTGTCCTGGAAGAAGTGCACATGGAATGCTCCTTAGAAGGTAGAATGGCCAGACTTTATCTCATCTACTTTGGTCATGTTGTCAGAAGGGTCCAGTCCCTGAAGAAGTATATCATGCTTGGTAGAGTAGAGGGTCAGTGAGAAAGGGGAAGTCCCTCAGTGAGATGGATTGCCACAGTGCCTAAAACAATGGCCTCAAGCATAAGAAAGATTGTGAAGATGGCACAGGACCAGGCAGTGTTTCATTCTATTGTATAGGGTTACTCTGAGTTGGAACTTACTTCTTGATGGCAACTAAAACCAACAACAAAATTCTTCTTCTCTCACTCTCTTTTCTCCCCTCAACCCAAATTTTTTCTTTTTTGTTTTTCTATTTGCCTTCTTTTTATTCTCTGTTGTTTGTATTTTTATGTTCTTTTTATCTTCCATTTGTTGTTGTTTGTTTTTATCCAATCTGGTGGGAGACAGAAAACATACCCATGTGAACCAACCACATCTGCACCTCCTGTAACCCCACCAGTTGGGCCAGGGCCACCACCTGCTTCTGCACCAACTGATCAATGGTAGATGGTGGTCAATAGCAGCTCAAATCTCCCTCAACTGCTGTACATGAATGGCAAAAAAGAGATCTGTGCACACATTCTCATCCTCTATCTCACTCACCAGGAGACAGATGGTGAGTAAGTGCTGCCAGCCTAGAGAATAGAATAGCACAACAGCCCTACTCATTCATATATATCACTACAAAATAAAGCAAAAGTAAATAAAAACAAACAAAAAAACAAACAAAAAAACCTGAGCAAATCACACCAATATAAAATCACCAATTAAATATAAATATAATATTATCACAATGTCTCAGAGACAGCAGATAAGCCCAGTTCACACAAACAAACAAGGTAAAATAGTACAAACAAGGGACCAGAATACAGTGCCAGCAAATCTTCCTGAGGAAGAAGTGGCATTAGAACTATCTGATAAGGAATTCAAAAGAATTATATTTAGATACCTTCAAGGAACTGGGAGTCAGATGAAGGACAACATTGACAAAATTAAGGACCTAGAATAATTCAGGGAAACAACACAAGAACAAACTGACATAATAAATGAAAAATTAGAAAGCATAAAAAGCAGCAAATAGAAATCCAGAAGATTAATACTAAAATTTCAGAAAATAGATAACACATTGAAAGGGCTAGAGTGGTTAAGTTTGTGTGTCAACTTGGCTGGGCCTGGTTGAGTGGCTGGGCAGCTGCATGTAGTATTCCCCATGATGGGACTGGTAATCAACTCCATGGTGGAATCTATTGGGAGCAGCTGAGTAGCTGCCTTAAGGGTGTGGTCTGCTTCCTGTATATAAGAAGCAGCTTTGGGAATGGTCTCTAGCTTATAGCACACTTGAACCCTGCATATTGCCATGTCCTTGTTCAGCAGCCTGCCATGCACTGCTGACCTTGGGACTTTCAATGGACTTGAATTAATGGCCTGCCATATAGTTTGGTAACATCAGGACTGTGCCTTTTTACTTGTCAACCTTGGGCTTGGCAGTCTCAGCAGCCAGCAGCTGAGTGAAGAAAAGCCTCCAGCTTAAGTGGGCCAGGAGCAAAAGACAGAGCTGAAAGCCAATGTTGAGGGGCTTTCACCCAGCTCTGAGAGCCTGGCACTTTGTGAACTCGTACTTAAAGCCTCCAAACTGTAAAAGAATAAACTCATGTTTGTTCAAGCCATCCCATTTGTGGTATATCCTTGTCAGAGCAGTACTAGGGCAAAGGAGTAGAAATGAATCAATGGAAGGCAGAATTAGTGACATCGAAGACAAATCTCACATTACTACTTTGTTAAGGTAGCTCTGGTGCCATAGTGCCTAAGGCTTTTTACTGCTAACTAGAAGGGTGGTGGTTCAAACCCACCAGCCACTCCATGGAAGAAATATTGTACAATCTACTTCCATAGAGACACTGCCTCAGAAACCTGAGGAGGAGGGGTTGCTGAGTGAAATCGACTCAACAGCAGTGAGTGAAGGGAACAATCAGAAAAAAGAATGAACAAAATGAAAAAAGCCTAAGGTTTATGTGACACACCATTAAAAATAAATTCACTGCAGTCAAGTTGATTTAGACTCATAGCAACCCCTCTTTGGGTTTCTGAGGCATTATCACTATGGAAGTAGATTAACCCATCTTCCTTATGAGGAGTGGCTGGTGGGTTTAACTGCCAGCCGTCTGGTTAGCAGTCAAATACCTTAGGCAATAAATTACAGATTATTTGAATTCCAGAAAAGGAAGAGACAAATAAAACCAGAAAGAAAATTATCGAAGATTTGTTGGAAGAGAACTTTGCTAATATGATGAAAGACAAGAAGATACACATTCAAGAAGTTCACTAAACCCCAGAGTATACCCCGAAAAA
>NW_006922303.1:826756-832923 GCF_000298275.1 Orycteropus afer afer | reverse complement strand
TATGCCTACAAAGAAGACCAGTTAATGCTACTACAAATTTACACACCAAGCACTAAAGCCAAAGATGAAGAAAATGAAGATTTTTACCAACTTCTGCATTCTGAAATTGATGAAAAACATGCAATCATGATGTATTGATAACTACTGGTGATTGGAAAGCAAAAGTTGAGAACAAAGATGAAGCAACTGTACTTGGAAAGTATCACCTTGATGACAGAAATGATGTTGGAGAACACATGAATTTTGCAAGACCAATAATTAACTCATTTCCAAATATATATTTTTAAACAAGATGAATGGTGACTTTACACATGGACTTCATCAGATAGATTACACAAGAATCAAATTGACTACTTCTGTAGAAAGAGATGATGGAGAGGCTCAATATCATCAGTCAATGAGGCTAGGGGCCTACTCTGGAACAGCCCATCAATTGCTTGTATGCAAGTTGAAGTTGAAGAACATTACGACAAGTCCATGAGAGCCAAAATATGACCTTGTGTATATCTCTCCTGAATTTAGAGACCATCTGTAGAATAAATTTGATGCACTAAACACCATTGGCCAAAGATCAGAGGAATTGTGGAATGATGTAAAGGACATCATGCATGAAGAAATCTAAAGCTCATTAAAAAGACAGGAAAGGAAGAAAAGACTAACTAGGTGAGAGGCATGTATTAATTTGTGTGTAGGGAAATGCAATGTACAAATTGTGTGTGATTAGCATAATACCACTAAGGAGAAAGAAGACATGGAAATTGGCACATGGGTTATAGACAACAAAGTTAACACTATTACATACACAATACAGCATTATCAGTAAGCAAACATTAATCTATTAGTGGATACATAAATAGATTGTTGTTGTTGTTGTTGTTATATGCTGTCCAGTTGGACCTGACCCATAGCGACCCATCTTTGGGTTTCTGAGGTAGTATCACTGTGGAAGTAGATTGCCCCCTCTTCCTTCTGAGGAGTCCATATATATATACTAGAGGTAATAAGGGGCAAAGTTATGAAAACTTCTTACCCATAACAAAACATCTTGGAGTGAGTCGCTGGACTTGTCTGCTCAGGACCATAATTGTGGAGGTCATCAAGGTAAATTGGCATATAACATGGTGCACAAAATCATTGTTCTACATCCTACGTTAGTTACTAGTGACTGAGCCCTTAAAAGATTTTGAGCAAGCATCTAAGGTACAATTATTAATTTCTTCACCGCTGGAGCAAAGAAGAGTGGAGAAAATAAAAGATACATGGAAACAATTAGTCCACGGAGCTAGTACACCATGTGGAACACAGCCTCCATGACCCTGAGACCAGAAGAACTAAATGATGTCCAGCTACCACTGCCAACCACTCTGAAAGGGATTACATTAGGAGATCCCGGATAGAGTGGGAGAACAATTTTGAACCAAACTTACAATAATATATTTTTTAAAAAAAGACCAAGCTTACTCTGGCTCTTAGTCACCCTTCAATCCTGGAACTGAACTTATTCCCAGGACTCAACTGGTGGGCAAACAATACACAGAAATATGAAGTGAACAATAACACCAGGGAGGTATGCATCCCTAAGATTAACCAAGCATACGATATCAAAAGGGTAGGATTTGCTCAGCAACAAATCTCAGAGGCATGGATGGATAGGAAAGAAAGATGGAAGGAAATGGTAACCACAGGGAGAAGTTGGGAAGGGTGCTGTTACATTGTGGGGGTGCAATCAATGTCACAAAACAATTTGTGTATGAACAGCTGAATGGAAAACTAATTTGTTCTGTATGCTTTCACCCAAATGACAAAAAGTAGTTTATAAATACAAACAACAGAAGGGCCCAAACTTAATCGCATTGATTCAAAAAATATTTAGTGAGCACTTACATGATATTGAACTAATGGCTTGGGTTCCTACTTTAAATGCAACAGGCAAAAATAATTTTTAAAAATAATATTGGGGGTGAATTTCCTTTTCAAATGGTGGTATAGGGAGTTGAGTGCCTGCATCCCTCTACAACAACTAAAAAAAGAAAGAAAGAAAGAAAGAAAGAAACAATATAGAACAAATTTCCTGGTTGAACTGAGGGAGTCAGAACTTCTGGAAACCAGTGCAATAGACAAAGCCCCTGGCTGAAATCTGAAGGAAGTATGTTTGGCTGGCAATGTAGGAAAGTTTTCATATCTATTGAAAGTGTCAAGAAGAAAAATCAATAACATATATCTGAGTAAGAACACCCCAGAATAACTTAGGACTCCAAACATGAAATGGTGGGTATGCTAAGATGTGAGGCTAAATCTCCTTTTTGAATCAAAAGTATTTTCTGTATCAGAAATGTAGCTTGTTATTTCTGTAATTCACCAATGTACCTGTTCTGGTTACCTAGTGCTGCTCTGACAAGAATATACCACAAACAGGATGGCTTGAAGAAACAGGAGTTTATTCCCTTACAGTTTGGAGGCTTCAAGTCCAAGTTCAAAGTGCCAGGCTCTAAGGGCTGGGTAAAAGCCCCTCAGCCTTGGGCTTCAGCTCTGCCTCCTGCTCCCAGCCCATTGAAACTAGAGGCTTTTCTTTGCTCAGACAGCTGTTGGCTGCTGAGGCTGCCAAGCCCAAGGTTGACAAATAAAAAGGCACAATCTTGATGTTACCACACCACACAGCAGGCCATTAGTTCAAGTACATTGTAAGTCCCAATGTTGGCAGAGCATGGCAGGCTGCTGAACAATGACACGGCTACATGCAGGGTCTAAGCATGTCATAAACTAGAGACTATCCCCAAGGCTTCTCCTAATACACAGGAAGCAGACCACATCCCAAAGGCAGCTACTCAGCTGCTTGTGGTAGATCCCACCATGGAGTTGATTGCCAGTCTCATCATAGGGAATAACTACCACCAGCTGCTGGGCCACTCAACCAGGCCCAGCCAAGTTAACATACAAACTGAACTACCACAATACCCTTAGAAAATTACTTTGTGATTACTTTCAGAGAACAATGTAATTTCGTTTGCTTAAGGGTTTTACTTGCTGCTTGGGAAGCCAGGTCCAAAAAATTCTCAGAACAGATGTTGACTGAAAATAAGCTTTAGTATTATGCATGCCTTCCCTGTAATGTTTTGGACAGTGTTTTGTTCTGTTGGACAAAAGGTTGCTATGAGTCAAAGCCATCTCTCTGGCACCTGACAACAGACAACAACATCTGTAGTCAAGCAATCATGCAAATGTCTCATGATTGCTTCATGGCTTGATGCACCCAATTCAATGATTACCTTTTAATGAAAAAAAGAAAAAAGTTTTAGAAAGTACGTAACCTCCTACCACTCAGATGTACCCTCATTCAATTTTGTAGCTACCTAAATTTCAACCAATCACTATTTTTTTTTTTATTAAAGTTTATTGTATTTTCTTATAGAAACTCCCTGCATCGTCTTCTCTTTGGACCCCTTAGTTCAAAATCCTCTGGACCTTGTGATTCCCAATTTGCAAATTGTCTTGCTTCTCAAGAAAAGTTCTTTACAACTTTTCTTTTCAACAAGTTTGCTTTCAACAAGGTTTCTTTTCAACAAGTTCTTTTCAACAAGGTTGTGCCATTTTGCATTTTAACATTTCTTGATGTCAGATGAGGGATCCATAGGAAAGCTTCTGGGGTGACCACCAGGTGTCTAGGGAAGTGAGGCTTCAGAACCAGCAGGAGCTTCTTGGCTAGTTGCTTCCTCAGACCTCCTTAGGAGTCATCTCAGGTGAGTTCCCTCTTGGATCTGAAGTATATTCTTTGCTTAGAATTTTCTGAGCTTCATCGAGTATTACTTCCTCTTTCATTGGTGTCCAGAGTTGTTTTCTCTTTAATTTCTCCTAGTATTGATGCATGATTTTTCTGGACAGGGATTCGTCTACTTCTCGACGCCTAGGCAACTCTAGAGATAATTCTACTTTCAAAGAGCTCTGAGTTACTATAAGCCACAGAATTCAGTCATAGGTTGACCTGTGAAGACCATTAGGGCAGTTCCCAGCACTTACCGTGAGCATTAAAGACTCCTGTGACAGAATAAGGTAGTCCCAAAACAGGCCAGAGGATTAAGTTGCTTGGAATTGCAAGCAAACTCTTATGTAACAAAGGCATACATTGGTCCAATCAAAACACTGTCCAAATCCCACAGCGTTGCTGTCTAAGTTTTTGTCATTCAGAGAAAAACTAAATTAATGCGCTGCACAAATTTTCTTCCTCTGAGGCAAACAAGTATAGTGCTCTGCTTTTATTCTCAGTGCACATTTGGATGGAAGCGCCAAATTTTACAAGAAGGGAAGCCAATTTGCAGGGAGAGGTAGCATCTCCTCACCTGTTTTCTGAAAACGACAGTGGACTTTTAGAGGAGGTCTTTGTTTCTTAGTTCCTTGATGGTCTTCATGTGGTGTGGCATCCATCTTTCCCTGTCTCAGCTTCCTGGCTCTTTGCTTAAGCTACTTTTAATATCTGAAAGGAGATTAACTTAAAGCACACGCTACATTTATATTACCTCATTAGTGTAACAAAGAAAACTCATTCCCAAAAGGGAATTCCAGTGTCCCAGCACCATTTATTAAAGAGGCTTTTTTTTTTTTTCCCCATTTGATGTATTTAGCAAATTTGTCAAACATTAGTTGACCATAAATGTGTGCAGTTGATTCTGGGCTCTCAATTCTTTTCCATTGGTCTATAGAGCTATCATTAGACAAGTACCAGACTTTTTTTTTTTTTCCCCACTGTAGCTTTGTCATATATTGGGGCTGCTGTAATGCTGAGGGAGATTGCACTGGATTTATAGATTGTTTTAGGTAGTACTGGCATTTTGACATTATTATCTTCTGATCCATGAGCATGGAATTTCCTTCCATTTATTTAAGTAATTTTAAAATTCTTCTAGTAACATTTTATGATTTTCTGCATATAAGTCTTTCACTTTTGATTACACTCATTCCTAGGCATTCTATTCCTTTAGATGCTGTTATAAATAGGATTGCTTCCTTAATTTTCCTTTTCAACTGGTCCATTGCTCATATACAGAAACCTAACTGATTTTTGCCTGTTGACCTTGTATCCTACCACTTTTCTGAATTCATTTATTTGATCTAGTAGCTTCACTGTGACCCTGTTGCTATTTGAAACACCTGTACCATAGCATCCAGCCTCACATGAACATGCAAGCCACCACGGTATGACAAACTGACAGAGAAGTGGATAATTCAAAAATCATTGCACCAGTACATCAACAAAGAACGGCCAGAAATTCAAGCTGGATTCTGAAGAGGACATTGCATGAGGGATAGCACTGCTTATATTAGCTGTATTTGGTTGAAAGAAAGATGTTTACCTCTGTTTTATTGACTATGAAAAGGCATTTGACTGTGTGGATCATAATAAATTATGGATAACAATGCAAAGAGTGGGAATTCCAGAACACTTAATTATGCTCATGCAGAACCTCTACATAGTCCAAGAGGCAGTCATTTGTACAGCAAAATGGGATATTGTGTTTTTTAAAATCAGGAAAGTTGTGTGCCAGCATTGTATCATTTCACCATACTTTTTCAATCAGCATACTGAGCAAATAATCAGAGAAGCTGGATTATATGAGGAAGACTGTGGCATCAGCATTTGAGGAAGACTCATTAACAACCTGCAATATGCAGATAACCCAACCTTGCTTGCTGAAAGTAATGAAGATTTGAAGCATTTACTGATGAAAATCCAAGACTGCAGTCTTCAATCTGGATTACACTTCAACATAAAGAAAACAAAAATCCTCACAATTGGACCAATAAGCAACATCATGTGAACATAGAAAATATTGAAGTTGCCAAGGATTTAATTTTACTTGGTTCTACAGTTAATGTTTATGGAAGCAACAGTCAAGAAATCAATCGATATATTTCATTGGGCAACTCTGCTGAAAAAAGACCTCTTTAAAGTGTTAAAAGCAAAGATGCCACTTTGAAGACTAAGGTGTGCCTGACCAAAGCCATGTTTTTGTCAATTGCGTGATATGCATGTGAAAGATGGACAATGAATAAAGAAGCCTGAAGAAAAACTGATGCCTGTGAATTATGGTGTTGATGAAGAATATTGAATATACATGGACTGCCAGAAGAAGGAATATTTCTGTCTTGGAGGAAGGACAGTTATAATAGTCCTT
>NW_006922303.1:825840-826602 GCF_000298275.1 Orycteropus afer afer | reverse complement strand
GTGAGGATGGGGCAGTGTTTTGTTCTGTTGTACATGAGGTTACTATGAATGGATTTGATGCAACCTAACAACAAAAACAATAGATTTCTTGTGGATTCTTTGAGGTCTTCTTTATATAAGATCATGTCACCTGCAAACAGAATTTTATTTTCTTCCTCATTTTTATTTCTTTCATTTCTTTTGCTTGCCTAATTGCTCTGGCTAGAAATTCCATCTTGATTAGCAGGGATGAGAGCAGACATATTGTTAACCTTAAGTATTTTGTAAATGTCCTTTATCATATTGAGGAATTTCCCTTCTATCCTATTTTGCTGAGTGCTTTTTATCACAAAAGAGTGTTGAATTTGATCAGATGCTTTCCCTGTATCGAATGAGGTGACTATATGCTTCTTTCCTTTCCTTTTATTAATGTAGTGCATTACATTGATTGCTTGGCCAATGTTGACCCACCCTTGCATTAATTGAATTAATTTCAAATGGTCATTATGTATGTATGCTCATTATATATGAATATGCTTCTATGTTCCCACCACTAGTCTGTAAGTCTGTCATACTGTGGTGGCTTGTGTGTTTCTGTGAAGCTGGAAGCTATGCCACTGGTGTTTCAAATACCGGCAGGGTCACCCATGGTGGAGAGGTTTCAGCTGACCTTCTAGGCTTGGAAGGAAGGGGGCATCCACTTCTCAAAGAATTGGCCAGTGAAAACCTTATGAATAGCAGTGAAACACTGTCTGATCTATTACTGGAAAACTTTATGAAGAT
>NW_006922303.1:818389-824100 GCF_000298275.1 Orycteropus afer afer | reverse complement strand
TAAACATTTACCTCAAGTAGATACATGCCTTGGAGAGAACAATCATGGGAGAAAGAAGGGCTGCTTATGCACAGGGAAACAGCTCAAGGTGCAGGAGTGTATGGAGGGATGGAAACTGGGAAGAGGTAACTATGGGGAGGAAGAGGGAGGGGAGCTGTTGCATAGTGGTAAACTGTAGTCAATGACATGAGACAAAGCATATGAGAACTGGTGTATGGAAAGTGACTTTGCTCTGTAAATCTTCACCCAAATCACAATTAAAAAAAAAAAAAAGTGGAAGGTCAACGAAAAAGGGGAAGGCTCTCAACAAAATGGATTGACATGGTGGCTGCAATGATGGGCTCAGGTGTGGCAAGGATCATGAGGCTGGCACAGGACTGGGCAATGTTTCGTTCTGTTGTACTTGTACTTAGGGTTGCTATGATTCAGAGCCAATTCAATAGCACCTAACAACAAAACATGCTTCTGTGTTCAATTTGTTAATATTTTGTTGAGAATTTTTGCCTCTATATTCATCAGGGATATTCTTCTATCGTTTTTTTTTTTTTTTTTTTTGGTGTCTTTCTGTTCTTGGTGTCAGGGTGATGCTAGTGTTATAAAATGAGTTAGAGAGAATTACATTGCCTTGTATTTTTTGGAAGAGTTTAAGGATTCTCATCACTTGTGTATTCAGTAGAATTCACCAGTGAAGCTGTCTGATTCTGGTCTTTTCATTGTTGGAACGTTTTGATTACATATTTGATCTCTTCATGTGTTATGAGTCTGTCAAATTCTTCTATTTATCCTTTTGTTAGTGTAGTAAATCCGTTTTTTTAATGTGTTCATTTCATCTAAATTACCAAATGTACTGCCACAGAATCATTTATGATATTCTCTAGTGACTGTTATTATTTTATTAGACTCTTGTAATGTCTCCATTTTTGTTTCTAATTTTGGATATCTGTACCTTCCCCCTTTTTGTTGTAAGTCTAGATAAAGGCTCGCCAATTTTATTGATCCTTTCAAAAAAACAAATTTTGCTTTCATTGATTTTTTTTTCTATTGTTTTTCCATTCACTATTTCATTTCTTCTCTGATTTTGTTATCTCCTTCATTCTTGGTGGTCTGAGTTTTATTTCTTCTAATTTTTCTAATTTCTCAAGTTTTTCAGTTATGTTTTTAATTAATGAACTTTCATCTTTTTAACATAGGCATTTATAACTATGGATTTGCTTCTGAGCACTGCTTTCACTGTGTTCCAGAGATTTTATATTGTACTTTCATTTTCATTCTGTGGTGGTTATATTTTTAGTGTCAACTTGCCTAGGTCTGGTTGAGTGGCTGGGCAGCTGGATGTAGTATTCCCCATGATGAGACTGGCAATCAACTCCATGGTGAAATCTACTGTGAGCATCTGAGTAGCTGCCTTTGGGTATGTGGACTGCTTCCCATATATAAGCAGCAGCTTTGGGAATGGTCTCTAGCTTATGGCATGCTTGGACCCTGCATGTAGCCATGTCATTGTTCAGCAGCCTGCCATGCTCTGCCAACCTTGGGACTTAGAAATGGACTTGAGTTAATAGCTTGCCATGTGGTTTGGTAACATTGGGACTGTGCCATTTTATTTGTCCACCTTGGCCTTGTTAGCCTCAGCAGCCTGAGTGAAGAAATGCCTCTAGCTTCAGTGGGGCAGGAGCAAGAGGCAGAGCTGAAGCCCAAGGTCATGGGGCTTTCACACAAGCCCTAGAGCCTGGCATTGGAATTCGGACTTCTAGCCTCCTGAACTGTAAGAAAATAAACTCCTGTTTGATAAGGGGATCCTATTTGTGGTATATTTCTGTTAGAGAGGCACTAAATAACCAGAACACATTCATTTTAAAATTTTTTCTTATTTCCCTTTTGATTTCTGCTTTGACCCATTTTTAGTTAGTGTGTTACTTAATTTCCATATGTTTGAATGTTTTCCGGTTTTCTTTCTGTTACTAACACCTTCTTTCATTCCATTGTGGTCAGAGAAAAGAAATTATATGTCAACTTTAAAAAAAAAAACAAAAACTTATTGAGACTTGTATTGTGGCCTAACAGCTGGTCAGTCCTGGAGAATGACCCACGTGCGCTAGGGTAGAATGTGCTTTGTGTTCTTCTTGAGTGGAGTGATCTCTATATATCTGTTAGATTTATTCATTTTTGTGTCATTCAAGTCCTCTGTTTTCTTAATAATTTTCTTTCAAGATGTCCTATCCATTACTGATGTTTTCATTGTTGTTAGGTGCCTGGAAGTCCTCTTCAACTCATAGCGACCCTGTGCACAGCAGAATGAAACACCTCCAGGTCCCATGCCAGCTCCGTGATCCTTGCTATACTTGAGCCCACCACCGCAGCCACTGTGTCAATTCATCTCGTTGAGGGCCTTCCCCTCTTTCGTTGACCCTCCACCTTACCAAGCATGACATCCTTCTCCGGGGAATGGTCCTTTCTGATAATATGACCAAAGTAGGTAAGACGAAATCTGACCATTCTCGCTTCCAAGGAGCATTCCGCCTGCACATCCACCAGGAAAGATTTTTAACTCTTTTAGCAATTCATGTTACTTTCAGCATTCCTTGCCAGCACCACAACTCAAAAGCATTAATTCTTCAGTCTTCCTTATTCATTTTCCAGCTCTCACATGCACATGAAGTGACTGAAAATATCCTGGCCTGTGTCAGGCACACCCTAGTCCTCAAGGAGATATCTTTGTTCTTCAGCCCTTTAAAGAGGTGTTTTGTAGCCAACTTGCCTGGTGCTATAAGTCCTTGATGTCCTGACTGCTGCTCCCATTGGCATCAATTGTAGAACCAAGCAATGTGAAGTATTTGACAACTTCAATCTTTTCTCCATTTATGGTGATGCTGCTTATAGGTACAGTTGTGAGAATTTCTGTTTTCTTTATATTGAGATGTAATCCATATTGCAGACTGTAGTCTTGAGTATTCAACAGTAAGTGCTTCAAGTCATCCTCACATTCAGCCAGCAAAGTTGTGTCATCAGTGTATCATAGGTTGTTAATGATACTTCCTCCAATCTTGATGCCACGTTCTGCTTCATATAGGCCAGCTTCTCGGTTTATCTGCTCATCATATAGATTGAATAAGTATGGTGAATGGACACGACCCTGACACATTCCCTTCTTGAATCTAAATGATGCTGTGACCCCTTGTTCTGTTAAAATGACACCCTCCTGGTCAAGGTACATGTTCCTCATGAGTACAATCAAGTGCTCGGGAATTCCCATTCTTTTCAATGTTATCCATAATTTGTCATGATCCACACAATCAAATGCCTTTGCATAGTCAATAAAACACAAGTAAACATATTTTTTGAATCCTTTGCTTTGAGTCAAGATCCATCAGACGTCAGCAACGATATCTCTTGTTCCACGTCCTCTTCTGAATCTGGCTTGCACCTCTGGAAATTCTCTATCAGTATACTGCTGAAACCATTTTTTAATTATCTTCAGTAGGATTTTACTGGCATGTGATATTAATGATATTGTTAGATAGTTTTCATATTCTGTGGGATCACCTTTCTTTGAAATGGGTACAAATATGGACCTTTTCCAGTCAGTTGGCCAGGTAAGGTAGCTGTCTTCTAAATCTCTTGGCATAACCGAATGAGTGCCTCCAGTGGGCATCTGTTTGTTGAAACATCTCAGTGGTTATTCTGTCAATTCCTGGAGCCTTTGGCAATTGCTTCAGTGAAGCTTCGACTTCTTCCTTCAGTACCATTGGTTCTTGATCATATGCCACCTCCTGAAATGAATGTAGATCTACCAGTTCTTTTTGGTGCAGTGACTGTTTATTCCTACCATCTTCTTTTGATGCTTCCTGCATCATTCAATATTTTCCCCATAGAATCTTTCAGTATTTCAACTCAAGGCTTAATTTTTTTCCTCGGTACTTTCAGCTTGAGAAATGCTGAATGTGTTCTTCCCTTATGGTTCTAAATCCAGGCTTTGTCTGCTCAAGCTGCTGTTTGAAATCATCTGTTCAGCTCTTTTATCTTGTCATTTCTTCCATCTGCTTTGGCTACTCTCTGCTGAAGGGCAAGCTTCAGAGTCTCTTCTGTCATCCATTTTGGTATTTTCTTTTTTTCTCATATTTTTAATGACCTCTTGCTTTCTTCATGGATGATGTTCTAGATGTCATCCCATAATTCTTCTGGTCTTCAGTCATTGCTGTTCAACACATCAAATCTATTCTTTAGATGTTTTTTTAATTCAGGAGGGATATATTAAAGGTCATATTTTGGCTCTCATGGACTTGTTTTAATTGTATTAAACTTCATGTTGAACTTGCATATGAACAGTTGATGGTCTCTGTAAGGCCACAGTAAGGAGAAAAGGACGCACAAAAGTGAGGTTAAAGAGAAGTTTTTATTCTGAGTTTCCGGGGGAGGTTTACAGGCCCCCGAGAGGGGCCCGGGCGAGGTTCACGGGTCCCTGAGAGGGGCCCGGGAAGTCGCACCACCTGGCTGGGGAGGGGAGGGTTTATAGTCTTGTGGAGGACCTAAGTGGGGACACTAAGGAAATGGTGGGGTCCAATTAGCTGTTAGCATGGGTCTGCACTTAATTAGCATGAGGGGGCTTCACAAGAGGAAGTTTGCCACTGCATGGGACTTTCCAGTCTGGGCGGGTTCTGTTACTTCTGTTGTCTTATCAGGCTGTCTCATCAGGGCTTGACGCCCGGAGGAAGCTACTAACTGAAATGTTGGTGGCTTGGGTTTCCTTCGGCCTAACAGTCTCTTCCACAATTAGCTCCTGGCATGGTTTTGTCTGAGGATATTGAGCTTTTCCATCACCTCTTGCCACAGATGTAGTCTATCTGATTCCTGTGTATTCCATCTGGTGAAGTCCATGTGTATAACCACTGACTGTGTCGTTGAATAAAGGTATTTGCAATGAATAAGCCGTTGGTCTTGCAAAATTCTATCATGCAATCTCCAGTGTTATTTCTGTCACCAAGGCCAAATTTTCCAACTACCGGTGATTCTTGTTTGCGTCTAACTTTTCCATTCCATTCCCCAGTGATAATTAACACATCTTGATTGCACATTTGGTCAATTTCAGACTGAAGAAGTTGATAAAAATCTTCAATTTCCTCATCTTTTGCCTTTTGGTGGTTATTGTATAAAGTTGAATAATAGTCATATTAACTGGTCTTCCTTTTAGACATATCATTGACAGCATTGTACTTCAGGACAGATCTTGAAATATCCTTTGTGATGATGAATGCCATGCCATTCCTGTTCAAATTGTCATTTCCGGCATAGTAGATAATATGGTTGTCTAATTCAAAATAGCCAAAACCAGAACACTTCACCTCACTGATGCCCAGGATATCAATCTTTATGCCTTCCATTTCATTTTTGACAACTTCCAATTTTTCTAGATTCATGTTTCATACATTACATGTTCTGATTATTAATGGATATTTGCAGCTGTTTCTCTTCAATTTGAGTCATGTCACATCAGCAAATGGAGGTCTCAAAAGCTTTACTTTATCCGTACAAATAAGGTTGGTTCTACTCTGATGATGCAGCACTTTCCCAGTCCTACTTTGAGAGCCTTCCAACCTAAGTGGCTCGTCGTCCTGCACTGTATCAGACAGTGTTTCTGGGCTATTCATATAGTTGCCTAGTAATGTAACTGTTTTTCTGCTATTCATAAGGTTTTCCCTGGCCAATTCTTTGAA
>NW_006922303.1:816387-817334 GCF_000298275.1 Orycteropus afer afer | reverse complement strand
ATTAACTTAGGTTAAGTTTTCAATAAGATTCAATAACCTCACAGTCTCTCTCCCCCATTATGCTGTTGATAACTCAATTGCATCTTTATAGAACTTGTGCCCTAAGATATAAATTTGCACTTATTTTTAAAATATACTTGTCATTATAAAGTAGGAATGTCATTATCCTTCCTGTTATCAGATAAGAATACTCTAAAACTTGTAAAATAGAACTGTCCTTATTTTTGCCTGAGGACTTTTCTTAATGGGAGATCTTTCCATATATGAGTTCAAGTTTCTTTCTAATGTCTTTTCTGTTCTATCTGAAGAATTTTCAGTATTTCTTATAGGGGTGGCCTTTGGAGATGTATTCCTTAAGTTTCTCTTTGTCTGTGGATGTCAATTATACTGTCCTTTTGAAGTCTTTCCTCTGATGTAAATATTTTCAGTGGACATTTCCATTCTTTCAGCACTTTAAAAATATCAATCCATTGCCTTGTGGCCCCTGAGGAGAAATTGGCACTTAATCTTATTGGGGTTCTTTGCACATTAATATTTGCTTGTCCCTCACCACCTTCAGAATTTTTACTGATTTTTTATCTTTGAGAGTCTGAATATGATGTGTCTTGGAGTTTGTTTCTTTTGATTTATCCCATTTAGACTTTGTTGTGCTTCTGTGTATTTAGTTTTATGTCTTTTATCAGACTTTGAAAGATTTGGGCCATGATGTCTTCAATATTTTATCCTTTCTTTTTCTCTTCTCAATCTTGAATTCCCATGATGAATATCTTGTTTTGCTTGATGTTCTCCCATATTGTTGCTGTTGTAATTTTCCATTAAGTCAGTTCTAACTCATGATATCTCATGCACAACAGAAAGAAACACTGCCCGGTCCTTATCATCCATGCAATCATTGCCATGTTTGAGTCTATTACTGCATCCCCTGTGTCAGTCCACCTCATTGAAGG
>NW_006922303.1:808010-816142 GCF_000298275.1 Orycteropus afer afer | reverse complement strand
TTGAACTGCCAGCCTTCTGGTTAGCAGTCAAATGCCTAGGCACCATGATACCAGAGCTCCTAATGCATATGAGGTGATTGAAAATGCCATAGATTGGATCAGGTACAATGTAGTCTTCAAAGTGACATATTTGCTCTTTAACACTTCAAACAGATCTCTTTCAGGACATTTGCCCAATGCAATACATCCTTTGATTTCTTGACTGCTATTGTCATGGATGTGACTTTGAGTCCAGGAAAGATGAAACCTTGACAACATCAATCTTTTCTCCATTTATCACTATGTTGCTTATTGGTGCAAATGCGAGGAGTTTGTGGTTTTTATGTTGAGGTATAATCCATACTGAAACTTATAGTCTTTGGTCTTCATCAGTAAGTGCTTCAAGTCTTCTTCACTTTCAGGAAGGAAAGTTATGTCACCTGCATATTGCAGGTTGTTAATGTGCCTTTCTTCAATCGTTGATGCTGCATTTTTGTTCATATAGTTCAGCTTCTGAGATTATTTGCTCAGCATATTGAATAAATATGGTCAAACGATACAATGTTGACACACACCTTTCCTAATTTTAAATAGTGAATTATCCTCTTGTGTTTGAACAAGTCCTTCTTGGTCTATGTACAGGTTCTTTTTGACCACAATTAAGTGTTCTGGAATTCTCATTTTTTCTAGTGTTATTCATAATTTGTTATAATCCGCACAGTCGAATGCCTTTGCATAGTTAATAAACCACAGGGAAACATCTTTTTGGTATTCTATGCTTTCAGCCAACATCCATCTGACTTCCGCAATGAAATCCATTGTTCCACGTCCTCTTCTGAATCTGGCTTGAATTTCTGGCAATTATCTGTCTATGTACTGCTGCAACCATTTTTTTAAAATTATCTTCAGGACAATTTTACTTGCATGTGATATGAATTATTTTGTTTGATAATTTTCACATTCTGTTGGATCGCTTTTCTTTGAGATCAGCATAAATAAGGATAACTTCCTGTCATTTGGCCAGGTACGTCTCTTCCAAGTTTCTTAGCAAAAACGAGTGAAGGCTTTTAGTGTTGCATCCCTGTAAAAAAAAAAATCTCAGTTGATACTATGTCAATTCCCAGAGCATTGCTTTCCACCAATCTCTTCATTGCAGCTTGGATCCTTCAATGCAGTCTGTTCTTGATCATATGCTTCCTTCTGAAATGGTTCAACACTCTGTATTCCTTCCATCTTCCTTTGATGATTTCTGCATTGTTCAATATTTTGTCCATAGAATCAATCAATATTGCTACTCAAGGCTTGAAGTTTTTCACTTCTTTCCACTGAGAAATGTCAAGCATGTTCTTCTCTTTTATTTTTTTAACTTCACTTCTTTGCACTCTTCATTATAATATTTTACTCTGCCTTTTCAAGCCACCTTTTTGAAATTTTCTGTTCAGCTCTTTTATTTCATCATTTCTTCCAATCATTTTAGCTACTCTATGCTCAATAGCAACCTTCAGAGCCTCTTCTGACATCCATTTTGGTGTTTTTCTATCCCTTGTCTTTTTAATGGTCTTTTGTTTTCTTCATGTATGATGTCCGTGATGTCATCCCACAATGCATTGGTTCTTCCATCACTGTTCTTCACTGCATCAAACCTGTTCTTAAGAACTTCTCTAAATCCAAGTGGGATATAATCATAATCTTATTTTGGCTCTTTTGGACTTGTTTTAATTTTCTTCAACTTAAACTTAAACTTGCATATAAGCAATTGATGGTCTGTTCCACCATCAGCTGCTGCCTGGTCTTGTTATGAACAATGATATTGAGCTTCTCCATTGCCTCCTTACACAGATGTAGACTATGTGAGTTCTGTGCATTTCATCTGGAAAGGTCTACTTTGTATATTCACCATTTACATCGTTGGAAAAAAGACATTTGTAATGTTTAAGTCATTAGTCTTGCAAAATTCTGTCTTGCAATCTTTATCATCATTTTTATGCAGGGTAGACAGTTCAGGAGGAATTCAAGTTGAGTGATAAATGTTCAGGAGCTGAGAGCTAAGAATGCAGAGAATCAGGTTAGAGTTTCATGTGGCAAAGGTGGTCATAGAGAGAGTAAGGAGGGAGAAAGGGAATCAATCCATCATCCCACCCACAGAAGTTGGATTTGGGCTGGTGAAAGGCCTGTTTTGGGAAGGTTGAAGGAGTTGGGTTCAAGAATAATCCTGTGCTCAATTGAATCTGGGTAAGAGCAACAAAAGTGTCTGTATGAGACTGGAGAGGCAACATATCCATGTCAGTGAATTGAGATAGGAGGAATGAGCTCAGTCATCTAACTCACGTGCACCTACCATGCCCATAGGAGTAAATACTCTTTCCACAGCCAAAGACTCAGTGAGTAGAGAAGTTCCATCCTCACCAACCCAGACCCCCGTACACTTCCACCTCTTGCAGAATGAGTCTGAGGGTAAAACTCACCCACTCGGGCCTTAGCGACTCAGAGAATATTTGCACACTGAAACAAAAGGCACAACTCTGCAGCCTTCTGTCTCAGGTGGGCCCGTTCACACCAGGCACCTTTCAACTCTGCCAATTGAAATGCTTGTTTTGAGGTGGTTAAAGAAGAGAGTAGCCAGATAGGTTTTCACTAGAGTTTGGATAGGAGCTGGGCAAATTCTGCATGTGCCCAGAAGGGTGCCAGATCCATATGAATCATGAGTAGTAAAACATACTCTCTGCTCCAAAAAGTATTGCCTTCCTGTGAATAAATGCAAAACCTCTCCCTATCATCACCAAGCCAGAAGGCAAGGAAGTTCCACAGCCACCCACTCCAAACAGACAGATGCAGGTGCTGCAGCCATACCTCCTTCCACATATGTCACTGGTTGATCCTTCCCACACTGAGGAAAACACTTGCAGTTTTTTTTTTAGGAACCGAGTTTTGTCAGACCCCTTTTACCTCCCCAGTCACACACCTGAAGAGTGTTGTTTCTGCTACAATTTTCTCCTCCCAAGGCTGTCACCTGACTTTAAGTACAAAAATTCCTCCTCCCCAGTTTCTTTTATTTCTCACTTATTTTTCCCCTTCTTTCTTTCTCAATTTTCCTTCCTTTTTACCTGCTTATTTCCCCACCTACTTTTTGTCTTCCTACTTTTTTTTGCCATTCTTTCAGCTTGACTACACCTCCTTTCTTATTTATTCCATATAATTTATTTTTATTCTCTTTTTTACTTTTCTTTCTCTTCTTATTCTGCTTATTCTATTTGGTTCTTTTTTATTTTTTTCCCAGCACTTTTCCTCCCCTATCCAACAGGAAAAGGATATTAACTCTCTGCTAGTCAGATATTTCTACTGCATCAACAATCTAACCCAATGGATGGGCTATACTGTCAGCTACTACACCACTGGATCAACAGCAGACAGTGCACAACACTTTTTCATCACAACTGCAGCTCCTCTTAACATCAAACAGAGACCTGTATCTACATTCTTCTCACACATTCCACAAATCTGGAGGTATCTGGGGAGTTTCTCAGTGCTGCCAAATTAATAAACAAGAAGTACACCTGCCTCACTCATCTGGATATATCAAAACAAATGGATACACAATTAACAAATAAAAACAACAATGTCTCAAAGATAACAAACAACTTCAATTCACACAAAGAAATAGAATATGATAGCAGAAGCAAGTGAAAAAACAAAAAACAACAACAAAAAAAAAACCTTAGGATATCTTCCCAAAAAAGAACAGGTAATGGAACTATTTGAGAAGGAATTCAAAAGATTCAAGAACCATCCAAGAACTCAAGGAATCCACAAACAGAAGCAAGAAAAAGACAGACAATACTGTCAGATGAGTGGTGGTGACTTATTGATATTAAATTTAATTTAATAGATATTAATTTAATTTAGGTTTATATCCTTTCTCTTTTTATGTCTTAGATAAAGGGTATGCATGTGTATGTGCATATGTATGTGTGTATTTGGTTGTCTGTTAATGAGTATTTTTATTTTTGGCAGATAAAATGCTGTACTATAAGAGGTATGCAACAAAGAGTATGTTTAAAAAATTAAGTGGGAATGTATTTGATATGTTCAAAGTTTTTATCTATTACAGCTAAAATTTAATGGGTTAAAATTTATGAAATTTTTTAAAAGCATGAATCACAAATAGAACATATAGCAAATAATTGGGTTTTCCCTATTAAGATATCAAAATTTTCCTTGATTACTAGGTTGAAGAGTGGATTTTATTCTTTATACTATCTGTCTGAAGGGAAGGGTTTGACAGAAAAGATTCCTGAGCAAAAACCAAACCAAGCTACATGGCTTTAGAAAAATGCTAAAATTTTTACCTTGAAGTCTTTGGTAAAATAACTCAAGTATTCTTACTCAATGACCTATGATAAGCTCCTGACAATTTTGCAAGCACATGGAAAGACAAAATATATTTTATTTCTCTTTTATAAAGAGACAAATACCAAAAAATGGTTAAGTAATGTTATAAATTACATGAAAATCTTTTTCAAGATTCTGGGAAGATAGCATTGCACCGACAATTTGCACTCTTACACCCTCTATCAACTGAGATTTTGAGTAACTAGGTAAAGCAGATGCAAATAATGATAGTGAAGTTATGAGCAGCTAATGAGAATACAAAGTATTAGATCCAGTAAAGATGGCAAAAGGGAGAAGGTTAAGCTACTGAGAGAAATAAACCACACAACCAGCAGAATCAAAGAGGAGTCATTAGAAACACAAAGGAGATTAAGGAGGAGGGGAAAAAAATCACATCACGGAACCTGTTATGTTATATTAGGCATTAAAGACTCAGAATAGCCACACAGGGAGTTTTTCAAGGAGGAACATATTAACCCTCCACTAGTCAGCAATAGTTACTGCACTGAACACCTCACCCACATATAGGTAACACCAATAGCTCCTGCACCACAGAATCAACAACAGATGGTGGACAGCACCTCCAAATCCTATTCATGACTAACACAGTCCTGCATCCACATCCCCAGCAGTGATTCCACCAACACAGAGAAAGCTGGAGAGTGGCCCATTGCAGCTGAGTTAATAATCAAAGAAATACACCTGCTCCACATTTCCAAATATAGTAAAACATAAAATCAGGATGAAACAAATCAGTACATAACTAACAAATAGAGACAACAACTTCAAAATCTCTAGGAAAAACAGACAACTTCAAATAAAAAATGAGAGGGTGCAATATAGTAGAAACAAGTGCCCAAGCTAAAGAACTAGGATAAGTCACTGAGGAAGAACAAGCAATGGAACTATCTGATAAGGAATCCAGAAGATTACACACATACATGTAAATATGACTCTCTAAGAGCTCAAGGAAACCATAAACAGAAGCAATGAGAAGATAGACATCAGTACCCTGTAAGAATTCAGAAAATCCATTCAAGAAAAAATAACAAGATACATATACAATTATAACTCATACAAAACAGCAATTAAAAATCCAGAATATGAGCTCTAAAATTATGGAGATAGATAACACAGTATAAGAACAAAAGATTAGATTAGAACTGTCTGAAGAAATTATTTCCCAGCTAGAAGACAAATCCTTTGACACCAGCATGTATGAGGAAAAATCATAACAAAGATTTAAGATAAAAGAAGAAAACCTAAGAGATATATGTGCTGACAATTAAAAAAAAAGAAAAGAAACACTGAGAAAATTATGAAAGACTTGCTAACAGAAAACTTCCCCTACACCAAGAGGGTAGACAAGATAGCCATCCAAGAGCTCAACAAATTCCATACAGGATAGATCCCAAGAAAAAGTAATAATCAAACTTTCCAAAACCAAAGACAAAGAAAGAATCTTGGGGGCAGCTTGGGAAAAACTAAATGTCACCTAAAACAAACAAGAGAAAGAGTCTCAAAACAATTTACAAAGATATACATAGGGAAGTCAACCTGCCAACAACACCAGCAACAAAGCAAATAGAGGGAATAAAAGTTTTAATTACAAAACTTCCAAATGGAGAGGAATACAGGAAAATGTGTTTATAGAAGAGATTGCTCCAATCATAGGGAGCTAAGAATTTACCTCATTGTTACCCCCCCAAAAAAAAATTAACAATCTTTCTAACCAACTAAGAAAGAAGAAAATCACAAGGCCTTGGTAAGCACAAAACCAACAATAATAAATGAACAAATAAAAACAAAACACTAACAAAATGAACTCAGCACAGAAAAATGTTTGGAGCAAAGAAATCACCAACAAGACAACAAAAAGCACAATAGAATGACAGCAGTAAATTCATACCTATCACTAATTACACTCAATGTGAATGGACTAAATGTACCAGTCAAAAGAAAGAGAGTAGAAGATTGGATAAGAAAAGAAGGTCCATGAATATGGGCTTTACAAGAGATCTACCTTAGATACAGAGATAAAAATAAATAAATAAATAAAAATGAAGTAAATAAATAATAAAAAATAAAAGACTTTGAAAAATATATGAAGCTAATGGCATCCAAAAGAGAGCAGAAGTGGAAATAATAATTTCTGATAAAATAGACGTCAAGATGAAAACCAGCATAAGGGACAAGGACGGACACTATATGATGGTAAAAGTGTCAAGTGACCAAGAAGGCATTTCCATAGTAAATATCTAGTGAAAGAGCTTCAAAATACACAAAGCAAATATTAACTGAATTGAAAGGAGAAATAGACAATTTCACAACAATAGTAGGACACTACAATACACCTCTTTCAATGAAGGACAGAACTAGAAAAAAATTCAACAAAGATACAGAAGAACTCAACCACACAATCAACCAACTTGACCTCACAGGCATATACATAGCATTCCACCCAACAAAAGCACAATGCACATTCTTCTCCAGGGTACTTGGATCATTTTTCAGATTAGACCATATATTAAGCCACAAAACAAGCCTCAATAAATTTAAAACATTAAAATATTACACAGTATCTTCTCTGATCACAATTCTGTAAAATTGGAAATCAGTAATAGGAAGATCAAAGAAAAGAATCAAATATATAGAAACTGAATAATACACTGCTCAAAAACTACTGGGTAAGAAAGGAAATAAAGCATGGGGGAAAAAATCCTTGAAACAAATGAGAATGAAAATACAAATTACCAACACCTTTGAGACACACTGAAAGCAGTAATCAGAGGTCAATTTAGAGCAATAAATGCACACATCAAAAGATAAAAAAAGAATCAAAAGCAAAATTTTAACTCAACCTTCCCACAGTTAGAAAGCGAGAACAAAAGAAACCTACAGTGTCCAAAGGTAAGGAAATAATAAATATCAGAACAGAAATAAATGATGCAGAAAAACAAAAATAATAGAGAAAACCAGCAAAACAAGAAGCTGGTTCTTAGAAAAGATTAACAATATCAACAAATCACTGGCAAAATTAGCAAAGGAAAAGAAAGAGAAGATGTAAATAATATGCATAATAAATGAAAAGGGTGACATCATAACAGAACCAATAAAATTAAAAGATAATAACAGAATATTATGAAGAACTGTACTCCAACAGATTGATTCAAGAACCTCAAAGAGATGGACAAATGTGTAGAAACACAAGACCTACCTCAACTTACCCAATATAAGATAGAACACTTGAACAGACCCATAACAAAGAAGAAATTGAGCAGATCATAAAAGACACTACACACACACAAAAAAAGTCTTGGCCTAAAAGATTTTACTGGAGAATTCTATCAAATATCCAGGGAAGAGCTGATGCCTATACAACTCAAACTATTCCAGAACACAGAAAATGAAGAAATATTTCCAAATTCATTCTATGAAGCAACCAAACACTGATACTAAAACCAGGTAAAGAAACCACTGAAAAGGAAAACTACAGACTAATATTCCTCATGAGTATAGATGCAAAAATCTTCAATTAAATCCTAGTCAACAGAATCAAACAATATATCAAAAAATAAAAATAATAATACATCATGACCAAGTGGGATTCATACCAGGTATGCAAGAATGGTTCAACATCAGAAAAATAATCAATGTAATTCATCACATAAACAAAACAAAAGAACCATATGATCATATCAATTGATGCAGAAAAGGCATTTGATAAAATCCAACACCAATTCCTGTTCAAAACTCTCAACAAA
>NW_006922303.1:806543-807640 GCF_000298275.1 Orycteropus afer afer | reverse complement strand
TTGAACCGCCAGCCTTCTGGTTAGCAGTCAAGTACTTTAGCCACTATGCTACCAGAGCTCCTAAGGAAAACAATACAATTTGCAATAGCTACCAAAAAGATAAAATCCTTAGGATTAAATCTTACCAGGGGCACAAAAGACCTACACAAACAAAGCTACAAAACACTACTACAAGGAACTATAAGAGATCTACATAACTGGAAGTGCATGCCAAGTTCATGGATAGGAAGATTAATATTGTGAAAATGTCAATAGTACACAAAGCAATCTACACATTCAATGCAATCCCAATCCAGATTCCACCAAAAATCTTTGTGGACATGGAAATATCATTCACTAATTTCATAACGAAAGGAAAGAGACCTCACATAAGAAAAGCACTGAGGAAGAAGAAAAACCTAGTAGGAGATCTCACACTTCCAGAGCTCGAAACCTACTATACACCCACAGTAGTCAAAACAGTGTGGTATTGGTACAATGATAGCCATATAGACCAATAGAACAAATTTGAAAAGCCAAAAATAGACCCATCCATCTATGGACAGCTGGTCTTTGACAAAGGACCAAGTCCCATTAAATGGGGAAAAACAGCCTCTTTAACAAATGGTGCTGACAAAATTGGATATCCACTTGCACAAAAATGAAACAAGATCCATATCTCACCCCATACACATGAACGAACTCAAGTTGGATCAAAAATTTAAGTGTAAAACCCAAGAGTATAAAGTTAATCAAAGAAAAAATAGGGGCAAATCTAGTGACTCTAATCTATGGCATAAATAGGCTATAAAGCATAACCCAAAATGCACAAGCAGTGGAAGAGAAACTACATGACTGGGACCTTTTAATAATTAAAATCTTATGTGCATCAAAGCGCTTCTCCAGAAGAGTGAAAAGAGAACCTACAGATTGGGAAGAAATATTTGGCTATGCCATATTTGACAAGGGACTTATCTCCAAAATTTATAGAAAACGTCAGAGGTTTGGAAGATGGTGTCATACCTGTAGCCCAACACGTTTGTTCCTTCTAGCATCTTAATGCCTGAAAAACTAGGTGCAGCAGTTTGAAACAGGTATTCTGGGGATGTCAACAGCTA
>NW_006922303.1:803172-805897 GCF_000298275.1 Orycteropus afer afer | reverse complement strand
TTTTTTTCTTCCTCCTTTTTTCTCTTCACCCCAGCCTCACCCAATAGAAGAACCACATTAAACCACCACAACACCTGCTCTACCAAACTTTAAATCCCCTTCATGACAAGCAGAGACTTGCATCCATATTCCCCACAGTGATTCTATCAAAACAATGGCAACTGCAGAGCAACCCAGCACACCTGTATTAGTAGTCAAAAAAATAAAATACATCAGTTCCACCTTTGCAAATATATTTAAACATAATTCAAGGCAAATCAATACATAACTATTAGTTAAAGACAACTTCAAAATGTCTAGGAAACAACAGGCAACCTCAAAGAAACAAACAAACAAAAAGATAAGACAATAGAAATAAAATCCCAAACAAAATCTCATTAAACATGGAGGAAAAGGAGGCAATAGAATTATGTGAGAAGGAATTTAGAAGATATGTTTACAGAACTCTACAAGAGGTTAAGGAAACCTCAAACAGAACCAAGGAGAACACAGACAATACCCTAGAAGAAATCAGGAAAACCATTCAAGAACAAAATAAGAAGATTAAAACACAATCAAAATTCATACAAAAACAGCAGTTGGAAATCCAGAAGATGAATACTAAAATTACAGAATTACCCAACACAGTGGAAGCACAGAAGAATAGACTAGAACTGGCTGAACAATGCATTTCCTAACTAGAAGATAAATCCCTTGACACCAGATTATGTGTAGAAAAATCAGAACAAAGTTTAAAAAAAAAAAATGAAGAAAACCTAAGAGTTATATGGGATGATATGAAAAGAAGCAACATATGCTTCATTGGAATACCAGAACAAGAAGAGATCAGAAAAACCACTGAGAAAATTGTGGAAGATTTTCTAACAGAAAATTTCCCTCATATCATGAAGGAAGAAAAGATATTTGTCCAAGAAGCTCAAAGAACCACATACAAGATAGATCCCAAGAGAAAATTACCAAGACATATCATAATCAAACTCTTCAAAACCAAAGACAAAGAAAGAATCTTGTGAGCAGCCCTGGAATAAAGAAATATCACCTACAATGGACAAGCACTTAGACTGAGTTCTGATTATTAAGCAGAAACCATTCCTGCAAGAAAGCAATGGGACAGCATATATAAAACACTGAAAGAAGACAATTCTGTGTCCAGCCTAATTGTTCTTCAAATATGAGGGTGAAATCAAGACATTCTCAGACAAACAGAAATTAAGGGATTTTGTGAAAACCAGACCAACCCTACAAGAAATGCTTAAGGAAGTCCTTCTGAGAGAGAAACCACAACAGAGAACAACAAATTAAAATCAGGACACATGACATCAATACTAAAGCCAAATCAGAAATAGATGCTCAAAATAGTGTCATAAAATATTGCATGCACACACACACACACACATAAAGAACAAGGCAGTCAATTTGCACATGACACCAGCAATAAAGCAAATAGAAGGAATAAAATTTCCGTGTAGGAAACTTCCAAATGGAGAGGAAAACAAGACAATATCTTTATAGAACACACTGTTCCAAAAATATTTAGAGAAGGATTCATGCCAAGGTAACCACAGATAAAATTAACAATCCCCCTAAGCAAACCAACAATAAAGAAGAAATTTTGACAACAAAATGAACTCAGTACAGAAAAGCATTTGGACCAAGGAAATCTCCAACAACATGAAAACAAACAAACAAACAAATAGAATGACAGCAATCAATTTATGTTTTTGTTGTTGTTGTTATGTGCTATTGAGTCAGCCCCGACTCATAGCATCCCCTCCTTGGGTTTCTGAGGCAATATCACTAAGGAAGTAGATTGCCCAACCTTCCTTCTAAGGAGTGTGTGAATGGATTAAATGCACCAGTCAAGACCAAGTGAGTGGCAGATTGGATAAGAAAAGAAGACCCATCAATATGCTGCCTAGAAGAGACCCACCTTAGACACAAAGATAAAAACAAATTAAAAATTAAGGGGTGGATAAAAGTATACCAAATCAACAGTAATAAAAAAAAAGCAGGAGTGACAATATTAATTTCTGATAAAATAGACTTCAAGGTGAGAAGCAGCATAAAAGACAAAGAGTGCTGAAAAGGTCAATTGACCAAGAAGACATTATGATAATAAATATCTATGTACCCAATGAAAGTGCTCCAAAATATGTGAAGTAAATATTGATAAAATTGAAAAGGAAAATAGACAACTCTACAATAGCAGTAGGAGATTTTCACACACCACTTTCAAAGAGGGACAGAACAATTAGAAAAAAACTCAAAAAAGATATAGAAGCACTCAACAACACAATAAACCAACTCAAACTCATAGACATATACAGAGAACCGCACAAAACAAAAGCACAATTCACATTATTCTCCAGTACATATGGATCATTCTCCAGAATAGATCATATGTTAAGACATAAAACAAGACACAATATATTAAAAACATTGAAATTATACTAAGTATCTTCTTGGACCACAATGCTATAAAATTGTTGTTGTTTTTGTCAAGTGCCGTCGAGTTGTTTCTGACTCATAGCGACCCCATGCACAGCAGAACGAAACACTGTCCGATCCCACGCCAGCCCCACAATCCCTGCTGTACTTGATCCCATCATCACAGCCACCGTATCAATCCATCCTATTTTGCGAGCCTTTTAGCCTAAACGGACTATTCCTAAAGTTGCGCAGTAGTGTACCAAACAGTGTTTCTTTGCTATTCATAAGGTTTTCC
>NW_006922303.1:800607-802789 GCF_000298275.1 Orycteropus afer afer | reverse complement strand
AAAAATCAGAGCAGAAATAAATGAAGCAGAAAACAAACAAAAAAAATAGAGAAAACAATAAGATGGTTCTTCAAAAAGTTTAGCAAAATTGACAAACCATTGGCAAATCTAGCAAAATAAAAGAAAGAGAAGACACAGATGACAAGAATAATAAACAAAAATGATGACATCACAACAGAACCAACTGAAACAAAGAAGATATTGACATAATATTGTGAAGAACCGTACTCCAACATATTCAAGAACCTAGAAGAAATAGACAAGTTTTTAGAAACACAAGACCTACCTAAACAATTACAGAGATAGAATACTTGAGCAGGGCCCTAACTAAGGAAGAAATTGAGCAAGTCATAAAAATATCTTCCCACAAGAAAAAGGGCTGACCCTGATGGCTTCACTGGATAATTTTACCAAACATTCAGGGAAGAGTTGACACCTATACTACTCAAGATATTTCAGAACATAGAAAAAGATGGAATACTTCCAATCTCATTTTATGAAGCAAAATAACCAAAACCAGGGAAAAACACTGCTAAAAAGGAAAAATACAGACCAATATCCCTCATGAATATAGATGCAAAAAGCTTCAACAAAATCCTAGCCAACAGAATTCAACAACGTATAAAAATTAGCATATCCTGACCAAGTGGGATTCATGCCTGGTATGCAAGGATAGTTCAACATCAGAAAACCAATCCATGTAACCCATCAAATAACTGAAACAAAAGAAAAGAACCATAAGATCATAGCAATCAATGCAGAAAAAGCATTTGATGAAATCCAACACTCATTCTCAGCAAAATAAGAATAGAAGGGAAATTCTTCAACATAATAAAGGGCATATATGTAAAGCCAATGACCAACATTGTTAATGGAGAAAGACTCAAAGCATTCCCCTTGCTAATGGGAACCAGACAAGGATGCCTTTTATCATCACCCCTATTTAACATTGTACTGGAAGTCCTAGTCAGGGCAATAAGGCAAGAAAGAGAAATAAAAGGCATCCAAATTGGCAAAGAGAAAGTAAATCTATCTCTGCAGATGACATGACCCTATACATAGAAATCCCTGGAGACTCAGGGAAAAAAAAAAAAAACACTACTAGAACTAATAGAGATGTAGAGATGTTCAGCAAAGTGGCAGGATACAAGGTCGACATAAAAAATTATTTAGATTCCTCTGCATCGACAAAGAGGCCTCTGAAAAAGAAATAAGGGAAGGAATACCATTTGCAATAGCTACTGAAAAGATAAAATATCTAGGAATAAATCTTACCTGAGACACAAAAGCCCTACAGGAAAAAAAAAAAAAAAAAACTGTAAAGCATTGCTACAAGAAACTACAAGGGATCTACATAAATGGAAGAACATGTCTTGCTCATGGATAGTAAGACTGAATATTGTAAAAATGTCAATACTACCCAAAGGAATCTACACATTTGTGGTAGATAAGTTTGTGTGTCAATTTGGCTAGGCCTGTTTGAGTGGCTGGGCAGTTGGATGTAGTTATTCCCCATGGTAATATTGGTAATAACTCCATGGTGGAATGTACTGGAGCAGCTGAGTAGCTGCTTTAGAGATGTGGTCGGCTTCCCATATATAAGAAGCAGCTTTGGGAATGGTCTCTAGCTTATGACACATTTGAACACTGCTTGTAGCCAAGTCTTAGTTCAGCAGCTTGTCATTCTCTGCTGACCTTGGGATTTACAGTGGACTTGAATTAATGGCCTGCCATGTGGTTTGGGAATATCGGGGCTATGCCTTGTTACTTGTCGACATTGGGTTTGTCAGCCCCAGCAGCCAGCAGCTGAGTGAAGAAAAGCCTCCAGCTTCAGTGTACTGGGAGTAGGAGGCAGATCTGAAGACCAAGGTTTCAGGGCTTTCACCCAGCCCCTAAAGCCTGGCACTTTGAACTCAGACTTAAAGCCTCAAAACAGTAAGAGAATAAACTCGCTTGTTGAAGCATACAATTTGTGGTATATTCTTGTCAGAGAGGCACTGGTAACCAGAACATTCAATGCAATCTCGATCCAGATGCCAGCAATTTTTTTAAGGATATGGAAAAACCAATTACCAACTTCATATGGAAAGCAATGAGATCTAGGAAAAGCAGAGCACTACTAAAGAAGAACAAAGTAGGAGGTCTCACATTCCCAGATCTCAAAACCAACCATAAAGTCACA
>NW_006922303.1:798341-800357 GCF_000298275.1 Orycteropus afer afer | reverse complement strand
CTAGGGGCCTAATTTACAGCATAAATAGACTATCAACCATAACCCAGAATGCACAAGAGGTGGAAGAGAAGCTAGACGACTGGGACCTCTTAAGAATCAAATTTTTATGTGCATCAAAAGACTCCTAAAAAAGGGTAAAAAGAGAACCTATGGATTGGGAGAAAATGTTTGCCTATGACATATCTGACAAAGGACATATCTTCAAAATCTACAGAAAACTTCAACACCTCAACACCAAAAAGACAAAAAGTCTAATTCAAAAATGGGCAAGGGACATGAACAGACACTTCACTAACAATGATAGGCTGTCAGCCAAAACACATGTGGAATTGCTTACAACCTTTAGCCATTAGAGAGATGCAAATCAAAACAAAGATGAGATATCATCTCACCCCAGCAATAATAGCAAAGTTGAACAGGACAGAAAATAACAAATGCTGGCGAGGCTGCAGAGAAAATGGAATTCTCACTCACTGCTGGTGGGACTATAAAATGGTACAACCATTGTGGCAAATGGTATGACGTTTCCTTAAAAACTTGAAAATAGAAATACCATTTGAACTAGAAATTCCATTAATAGGAATACATTCTAAAGAGGTGAGAGACAGGACAAAAACAGACCTATGCACACCCATGTTGATTACAGCACAATTCACTATACCAAAGAGATGGAAACAACCTAAATGCCCATCAACAGATGAGTGGATAACCAAACTATGGTACATTCACACAATGGAATGCTATGCTACATTAAAGAACAATGAAGAATATGTGGATCATCTCACAACGTGGATGAACCTGGAAGACATTATGATGAGTGAAATAAGTCGAAAAGGACAAATATTCTATGAGCCCATTACTGTAAAAAGTCAAGGAAAGGTATGCTCAGGGAAGGGAACTCACTTTGTAGGTTACTGGGGATGGGAGAGAAATTGAGAGTATAATTTTGGATTAGTTGGGGGGCACATGCTGAGTTGGGTAAGGGGAGGGATGGTATGGAAAGAGTCTGTGACCAGCATGATAACATTAGGGAAAGGGAGGCCACCAAACTGTGCACATAAGATATAGACAACAGAGGCTAATACCAGTATATCAATAACACTACATTACCATTAACACAAAACACCAGGCTACAGATAAACATATAAACAACTGAGATCAGATGGAGGTCAGTGAACAGGATTATACTCTAGACCAAAGATAGATTCGGCTGAGGCTAATCTTGCACAGACAGTAGTGATACAAAATATCCTGAATCATTACAGAAGCAACAGAAGACAGACAGAGAGCAATCCCACATAGAGAGCCAGACACTGTGAGATAGAGATCCACCAGATCTGCTGACTCAGGACCATAGTATTGGGGGACAACAGACTCAATTGGCACAATAAAATACATAAAAAACTCATTCCACCATCTACTTTGGTGAGTAGTGACTGGGGTCTTAAAAGCTTTTGAGCAGCCATCTAAGATGCAGCTAATGGTCTCCTGTCATTAGAAGTGAAGAAGAGTGAAGAAAACCAAGGGCATTTGGAAACAATCAGCCCTAGGACATGATGGACCTTGAGGCCAGAACTAAATGGTGCCCCCACTACCAATGCCAACCATTCGGGAAGGGATCAGAACTGGAGATCCTGGATAGAGTGGGAGGAAAAATGTGGAATAAATTCCAAAAACACAATAATGACCAGAATTGCTGATCAGATGGACTCTGGTGGGACCCCCAAGACAATGGCCCTGGGATACACTTTGGGCCTAGGATATACCTCACTCCCAAGGGCTGGCCCTCAGCCCAAAGTAAATAAGACTTACATACAAAACACTCAACCTAGGGTGATGCACCCACCTACTCTATGGAGATAAATCCCTTGGAGCAATCAGCTATGGGGCACTTTTCACATGGAGGAAATACTGGACAGACAGGAGTGCATAACTAAGAAGGGCACAGTGGGGCAGTTACTGGGAAGGGAGAGGAGAAGAGTGGGTTAGGGTTGGGGATGGTAATTGGTGAGTGAA
>NW_006922303.1:793891-798081 GCF_000298275.1 Orycteropus afer afer | reverse complement strand
ACTATGGAAGTAGATTGCCCAACCTTCCTTCCGAGGAGTGGCTGGTGGGTTTGAACCGCCAGCCTTCTGGTTAGCAGTCAAGTGCCTTAGGCATTATGCTACCAGAGCTCCCAACTAGCTATTAGAGATATGTAAATCAAAACAACAATGGGATATCATCTCACTCCAGCACTAATAACAAAGTTCAACAAGACACAAAATAAAAAATGCTGGTGAGTTTGTGGAGAGATTGGAACTCTCATGCACTGCTGGTGGGACTTCAAAATGGCACAGCCACTGTGGAAAATGGTATGACATTTCCTTAAAAAACTGAAAATAGAAATGCCACTTGATCCAGCAATTCCACTACTAAGAATATACCCTAAAGAGTTGTGAGACAGGACATAAATAGACAGATATATACACACCTATGTTCCACACAGCACAATTCACTCTAGCAAACTAGGTAGAAACAAACTAAATGTCCATCAGCAGATGAATAAACAACCAAACTATGGTACATTCACCCAATTGAATACTATGCAACATTAAAGAATAAGTAAAAATACAGGAATCATATCACAGCATGGATGATTTGGAGGACATAATGCTGAGTGAAATAACTCAATCACAGAAGGGCAAATACTGTATGAGTCCATTATTGTAAAAAGTCAGGGAAAGGTTTACTCAGGGAAGGAAATTCACTTGTTGACTACCGGGGATGGAAAGAAAGGTGAGGGAAAATTTGAGACTAGTTGGGGTCACATGTTTATTTGGGTGAGGGGAGGGATGGTACTGAAAGAGTCTGTGACCAGCATGGTGACATTGTGAAAGGAAGGGGACACAGAAACATGCACAAAAGATATAGACAACAGAGGCAAATACTATTACGTGTATAATATTGAATTACCACTGGCAACAAACACTAGGCTATGGGTAAATGCATAGACAAGTGAGAAGATCAGGTAGGGGTAGGCAAACAGGAATATACCCCAGACAAAGGATTTATTTGGCTGAAGATAATCTTACATATGTACTTGTGTTACAAAATTATCCACATACGTTACAGAAGTATCAGAGGACAGGGTTAGAGTAGCTTCTAAGAGACAACTAAATACCTTGAAACAGAGAATCACTCGGCCTGCAGGCTCGGGACTATAGTCTTGGGGGACGTCATGCTTAATTGGCACAACATAGTACATAAAAATCTTGTTCTACATCCTAATTTGGTGAGTATTGACTCGAGTCTTAAAAGCTTTCGAGTGGCTATCTAAGATGCAATTGAACAAAATCAAAGTCATATGGAAACAATCAGCCCAAAGATATGACAAACCATGAGGACCTCAGCCTTCATGACACCAAGCTCAGAAGAAAGAGTTGGTGCCTGGCTACAAATAGCAACCACGCGCAAAGGGATGAAAATTTGAGATCTTAGAGGAAAAATGTGGAATAAAATTTAAATACTCAAAAATGACCAGAATTACTGGTCAGATAGAGATTGGTGGAATCCCCAAGACTATGGAGCTAAGTCCTAGGAATGGACTCACTTCTGTGAATTGGCTCTCAGCCCAACAGTAAAAAGACTGACATGCAGAACATCTACTCCAGGGAGATTTAGCCACCTACTCTAGGGTGATGCACCCCTTAGGTCAATCAGCCATGAGACACCAGAGGGGCAGCATTCACATAGAGGGAAAACTGGACAGACAGGAATGCAGATATAGGAACGGCACAGGTATGGGGTAGTCACAGGGAGGAGAGGGGGGATACCTTTTTATGGTTGATGATAGTAATCGGGGATTTGAAATCAAATTTGCATGAACTGTCAAATGTAAAATAAGTCTGCTCTTAAATTTGCACCCAAGGCACAATAAAAAAAATAATTGTCAGAGCACAAGAAGTACCAGTTATCTCTGGGTTGAAATTTGTGTGTCAGTACTCTTATGCAATAATTTTATCATTATTTTAATAACTTAGTTGCAATTTTATTTCTTTTAAACCTAGCAATATCAAAGCCATTCGTCTAAATAGTGAATTCATATTATTTGGTCATGTAATTTTTTATTACTATTCATCAGATGTTTATAGACTTGATATTCTTAATATTTTCTTCAGGATATTCTGACAAGGGGGCAGGCTGCAGTAAGCCAGCATCAGAAGTAGCAGAAGGTGGGTGTTTGTGTGGAGCACCCCAGGTGCAGGCCAGGTAAGCTAGCAAGGCAGGCAGCCCAGGAAATGAGTGAATCTAGTGGTGGCTTCAGTGTTGCTGTGAGGCTGGAGGCTATGCCACTGCTGTTTCAAATACCAGCAGGATTACACATGGTGGACAGGATACAGTGGAGCTTCCAGACTAAGGCAGATTCAGAAGAAGGAAGAGGCCATCCACTTCTCAAAGATTTGGCCAGTGAAAAAATTATGAATAGCATTGAAACACAATCTGATAAATTACTGCCAAACTTGATGAATAGCCCTAAAACATTGTCCAATATAGTGCCAGAAGATGAGCCTCTCAGATCAGAAGGTACTCAAAATACAACTGGAGAAGAGCTGACTCCTCTGAGTAGAGCTGTGTCAATTGAGTGAATCTTTTGTGTCCTTCATTTGCTGATGGAGCATGTCTCAAGATGAGAAGAAACAGCTGCCAACATCCATTAATAATCAGAACATGGAATATATGAAGTATGTATCTAGGAAAATTGGAAGTTGTCAAAAACAAAATGGAACCCATAAAGATCAATACCCTAGGCATTAGTGAGCTGAAATGGACTGGTTTTAGCCATTTTGAATCAAACGATCATATGATCTACTATGTCAGGAATGACAAATTGAAGAAGAATGGTGTGGCATTCATCATAATAAAGAATGTTTCAAGATCTATCCTGAAGTACAATGCTGTCAGTGATAGGATAATATCCATACACCTATAAGGAAGGCCAGTTAATACTATTATTATTCAAATTTACTCACCAACCACCAAAGCCAAAGATGAGGAAATTGAAGATTTTTACCAACTTCTGCAGTCTGAAATTGACTGAACATGCAATCAAGATGTGTTGATTTTCACTGGTTACAGGAATGCAAAAGTTGGAAACAAGGAAGAATCACCAGTATTTGGAAAATATGACCTTGGCTATAGAAATAGCACTAAACATCACATGATAGAATTTTGCAATTCTAATTCTAATGATTTATTCATCACAAATACCTTTTTTTCAACAACACAAATGGTGGCTGGCTATACACGTGGACTTCACCAGATGGAGTACACAGGAATCCAACTGACTACATCTGTGGCAAGAGGGGAGGAGAAGCTCAATACCTTCAGCCAAAACAATGCCAGGATCTGATTGTGGAACAGACCATCAACTGCTCATATGCAAGTTCAACTTAAAGGTGAGACAATTAAAATAAGTCCATGAGAGCCAAAATATGACCTTGATTATGTCCCTCCTGAATTTAGAGACCATCTAAATAATAGTTTTGATTCACTGAACACCAATGACCAAAAACCAAGGGAATTGTGGGATGATATCAAGAACATCATCCATAAAGAAAGCAAAAGGTCATTAAAAAGACAGGAAAGGAAGTAAAGACCAAAATTGATGTCAGAAGAGACCTGAAACTTGCCTTTGAATGGAGAGTAGCTAAAGCAAATGGAAGAAATGACAAGATAAAAGAGCTGAAGATTTGAAAAAGATATCACAGAGCAGCTTGAGAAGACAAGCCAATCATTATAATGAAATGTGCAAAGACCTGGAGTTAGAAAGAGAAGAACATGCTTGACATATCTCAAGCTGAAAGAACTGAGGAAAATAATTAAGCTTTGAAATGCAATACTGAAAGTTTCCATGGGCAATATATTGAATGATGCAGGAAACACCAAAAGAAGATGGATGGAATACACAGTCATTATACCAAAAAGAATTTGTAGATGATCATCCACTTCAGGAGGTAGCATATGATCAAGAACCAATGGTATTGAAAGAAGAAGTAGAAGCTGCACTGAAGGAATTGATGGAAAACACGGCTCCAGGAATTGGTGGAATACCCATTGAGATGTTTCAACAAATGGATGCTGTGCTGAACGCACTCACTGGGATATGCCAAGACATTTAAAAGACAGCTACCTGGCCAAATGACTGGATGAGATCCATATTTGTACCCATTACAAAGAAAGGTGATCCCACAGAATGTGGAAATTGTCGAACATT
>NW_006922303.1:791145-793700 GCF_000298275.1 Orycteropus afer afer | reverse complement strand
GTTGCGGTAAATTGTAGTCAATGTCATGAGACTACGTGTGTGTGAACTGCTTTATGGAAAGTGAATTTGCTCTGTAAACTTTCACCCAAACTACACACACACACACACACAATAGTTGCAGCAAATTATTGATAGAGAGTTTCCAGAAATGCAAGCTGGATTCAGAAGAGGATGTGAAATGAGGGATATCATTGCTGATGTCAGATGGATCTTAGCTGAAAGCCAAGAATACCAGAAAGATGTTCACTTATGTTTTGTTGGCTATGCAAAAGCATTCGATTGTGTGGATCATAACAAATTATGGAAAATATTGAGAAGAATGAGAATCCCAGAACACTTGATTGTACTCATGAGGAACCTGTGCATAGATCAGGAAGCTGTCATTCAAACAGAACAAAGGAAAACTGCGTGGTTTGAAATCAAGAAGGGAGTGTGTCAGGGCTGTATCCTTTCACCATACTTATTCAGTTTGTGTGCTGAGCAAATAATCTGAGAAACTGGATTATATGAAGAAGAATGTGGCATCAGGATTGTAGTAAGACTCGATAACAATGAAGATGACACAACTTTACTTGCTCAAAGTGAGGATGACTTGAAGCACTTACTGATGAAGATTAAAGACCAGTCTGCAGTATGGATAACACCTCAAGATAAAGAAAACAAAATCCTCACAACGGTCCAATGAACACCTTTACGATAAATGGAGAAAAGATTGAAATTGTTAAGGACTTCATATTACTTGGTTCTACAATCAACACCAAAGGAAGCACCAATCAAGACATTAGATGACATATTGCATTGGGCAGATCTGCTGCAAAAGACCTCTTTCAAGCGGGGAAGAGCAAAGATGTCTCCTTGAAGACTAACTAAGCCATGGTATTTTCAATCACCTCTTATGCATGTGAGAGCTGGACAGTGAAGAAGGAAGACAGAAGAGGAGTTGATGCTTTTGAGTTGTGGTGTTTGATAAGAATGCTGAGAGTACCATGGACTACTAAAAGGACTAACAAATCTGTTCTGGAAGAAATGGAGCCACAATGCTCCTTAGAAGCGAGAATGGTCAGACTTTGTGTCACCCACTTTGATCATGTTGTCAGAAATAATCATTCCCTGGGGAAGGATATCATGCTTGGTAAAGGGAGGGATCAATGAAGAAGAGGAAGGTCCTCAGCAAGATGGATTGACACGGTGGCTGCAATGATGGGTTCAAGTATAGCAAGGATTGTGAGGCTGGCACAGGAATGGGCAGTGTTTCATTCTGTTATACATTGGGTCACTATGAGTCAGAGATGACTCAATGGCACCTAACAACAACAACATCATTATATCACATGAAAGTAAAGTCTTGCTTAAGATAATTTAAAAAGAGTTGCAGGAGTATATTGACAGAGAAATTCCAGAAATGTAAGCTGGATTCAGAAGGGGATGTGGAGTGAAGGATATCATAGCAGATGTCTGATGGATCTTTGCTGAAAGAATACCAGAAAGATCTTTACTTGTGTTTTATTGACTATACAAAGGCATTCGATTGTGTGGATCATAACAAATTGTGGATAACACTGAGAAGAGTGGGAATTCCAGAACACTTAATTGTACTCCTGAGGAACCTGTATATAGACCAGGAGGCTGTCATTTTAACAGAACAAGGGGATATTGCATAGTTGAAAATCAGGAGAGGAGTGTGTCAGGGTTGTATCATTTCTCCATACTTATTCAGTCTGTATGCTAAGCAAATAATCCAACAACCTGCACTGTATTAAGATGAGCATGACGTCAGGATTGGAGGAAGACTCATTAACAACCTGTGATATGCAGTTAACACAACTTTGCATGCAGAAAGTGAGGATTACTTGAAGCACTTACCAATGAAGAGTAAAGACTAGTCTTCAGTATGGATTAAACCTCAGGATAAAGAAAACAAAAATCCTCACAACTGGTCCAATGAACACCTTTATGATAAATGGAGAAAATATTGAAGTTGTCAAGGACTTCTTATTACTTGGTTCTACAATCACCACCAATGGAAGCAGCAATCAAGACATCAAAAGACGTATTGCATTGGGCAAATATGCTGCAAGAACCTCTTTCAAGTGCTGAATAGCAAAGATATCTCCTTGAAAACTAAGGTGCAACTAACCCAAGCATTGGTATTTTCAATCGCCTCACATACATGTGAGAGCTGGACAATGAATAAGGAAGACTGAAGAAGAGTTGATGCTTTTGAGTTGTGGTGTTGGCAAAGAATGATAATAGTACCATGGACTGCTAAAAGAACTAACAAATATATCCTGGAAGAAGTGCAGCCAGGGTGCTCCTTGGAAGCCAGAATAGCCAGATTTCATCTCACCTACTTTGGTCATGGTGTCAGAAGGGATCATTCTCTGGAGAAGGATGTCAAGGTTGGTAAAGTGGAGAGTCAATGAAAAATGGGAAGGCCTTCAACCAGATGGATTGACATGGTAGCTGCAGCGATGGGCTCAGGTACAGTAGGAATAAGGTTGCTATGAGTCGAAGATGAGTTGACGGCACATAACAACAACATATTCTGACAATAT
>NW_006922303.1:789863-790388 GCF_000298275.1 Orycteropus afer afer | reverse complement strand
AGCCTCCCAAACTGTAAAAGAATAAACTCTTGTTTTACAAGGGCATCCCATTTGTGGGATATTCCTGTCAGAGCGGTACTAGGTAACCAAAACAGAACATGGTACTGAAAGAGTGGGGTGCTGTTCTGACAGATACCTAAAATGTGGAAACAGGAGTAGAGTACATCCTTGACCCGAGACCCTGGTAGAGACACCTCAGCATATGGCATGAAAAACAGCAGGAGCAGAGCAGAGAGACTAGTATGAGAGATGGCAGTAGCAGAGCCCAGAGACCGGCATTAAACAGCGACAGGCTTACCAGCCCATGGAAGAGAAAGCCGGGTGCCATTGGTGCCATTGGCGCCATTGGGTAGGCGGCTTCCAGATGGACTGGGTTGCCTTCAGGCATTAATTGGTAGAAGAGACCGGCATGAGATGGAGTAGTAGGTTGGCCAGCTCATGGACAAGAAAATTGAGTGCCCTTTGGGCAGGAAGATTCCTGGCAGAGTGGGTTGCCCTTGGGCATTAATTAGCAGAAGTGGAGAG
>NW_006922303.1:784141-789670 GCF_000298275.1 Orycteropus afer afer | reverse complement strand
GGCCAAGAGGGAGAGAAACAGGACCCCCAGGCCAAGGGTGTGAGGTGGCCACTCAGGAACTAGGGGACTGGAGTCACCCAGTGAAGAGATCTGTACAGATACCACCCACTGAAGATCTGTACAAGTGCCAAGTTGACAAGGGGTGGAATTGTGGTGGTTAAGTTTGTGTGTCAGCTTGGCTAGGCCTGGTTGGTGGCTGGGCAGCTGGATGTAGTATTCCCCATGATGAGACTTGTGATCGACGCCATGGTGGAATCTACTGTGAGCAGCTGAGTAGTTGCCTTAGGGCTGGGGTCTGCTTCCGGTATATAAAGAGAAGGCTTGGGGAATGATCGCTAGCTTATGGAATACTTGAACCCTGCATGTAGCCATGTCCTTGTTCAGCAACCTGCCATGCTCTGCCAACCTTGGGACTATCAATGGACTTGAATTAATGCCCTGCCATGTGGTTTGGTAACATCAGGACTGGGCCATTTTATTTGTTGACCTTGGGCTTGTTAGCCTCAGCAGCCAATAGCTGCCTGAGTGAAGAAAAGCCTCTAACTCCAGTGGGCTGGGAGCAGGAGGCAGAGCTGAAGCCCAAGGTCGAGGAGCTTTCTCACAGCCCCTAGAGCTTGGCACTTTAAACTCAGACTTCTAGTCTTCCGAACTGTAAGAGAATAAACACTTGTTTGATAAGGCCATCCCATTTGTGATATATTCCTGTCAGAGCGTCACCAGGTAACCAAAACAAACTTCATCATGTTCATGTTGAATTTTGACATTTACAGAGAAGTTTTTTATTTATTTTTTTTTAATTGTATTTTGGATGAAAGTTTACAGAGAAAATTGCTTTTCCATTCAATAATTCATACATATTTGGTTTTGTGACCTTTACTCCAGTCCCCACATTGTAACAGCATTTTTCTCCCTTCTCTGTGCCTACCCCTTCCCTTTGTCCTCCCTTCTCATTCCCTTACAGCTTTCTAGCTCTATCCCTGGGCATATTCCATTCTCTTGATCTTATATGCTTGATTTTTCTTATAAGTACATATCCTTCTCATATTACTACTCACCTTAAAGACCTGTTAATTGTTGGCTGACAGTTGAGTTATGGGGTTAAGTTCAGTTCCTAGCTTGAAGGGTTTCTAAAGGGTCATTGTCTAGGGGATTTCACGAGTCTTCATACGACCAATAAGCCTATTTTTTAAAATGTGAGTTTGAATATTGTTCCATATTTCCCCTACTCTATCTGGTATTTCTTATTGTAATGCCTTTCAGAGCAGTCACCAGTAGTAGCTCGTCACCATCTAGTTCTTTTTATCTCAGGATTGGAGGCTGAGATTCATGTGGTCCATTAGTCCTTTGAACTAATTGTTTTCTTGGATCTTTGATTTTCTTCACTAATCTTTGCTCTGGATGGGGAGACACACCATTCACTGCACCTTAGATGCCCACTCACAAGCTTTCAAGGCCACAGTTGCTGTTCAACAAAGTAGGATGAGAACATTGTCTTTGTGGACTGTATTGTGCCAACTGATCTTACTGTCTTCTAAGACTATGATCTACATATCCAGTGACTCGTTCCCTCATAGTGTTTTGTTATGACTCAGAAGGTTTCATAAATTTGTTTTTTGTATGCTCTATTAGCGTAGTACCTAAGGCACTTGACTGCTAGTCAGGTTCAAACCCACCAGCCACTCCTCAGAAGGAAGGTTGGGCAATTTACTTCCATAGTGATACTGCCTCGGAAACCCAACTATGAGTTGGGTCCAACTTGATGGCATGTAACAAAAACAACAACAACGCAACATGCTTTATTACATTCAAAGATATATTTGAAGTACATATTAACAGATAGGTAAAGATAGTCTTTGGCAAAGCTATATATATCCGTAGCTATTGTCCCATTTGCTTTCTTATCCCTGTTCAGATTATGTATCGACTCATGAATCAATGTTACTACTGTTATTGTAGGATTTGGTATGTAATAGTATTCATCTTTGTTACCTTTAACTCTTGTGATCATCCCTGTATCTTCCACTGCCATCATTGTTTGTGTTGACCTATCTCTTGTTGTACATTGCATTTCTTTTCAAAAAAGTTAATGCATATCTACCATGCAGTTGGTGATTTTCCCTCACTCCTCTCCTCACCCCTAGTAACCTTCAAAGAATGCTTCTTTCCAGATATAAACCTTTTCTTAACTTCTTACCATAGGAGTCTAATAAAATAATTGTCATCTTGTGATTGGCTAATTTCACTCAAGGTAATGTCCTCTATGTTCATCCATATTATGAGGTGCTTTGCAGATATGTCATTACTCTTTATCATTGTATAGTATTCCATTGTGTGCAAGTACCATTAATCCATTGATGAGTACTTAGGTTGTCTCCATATAATTGCTATTGTGAATAAGGTTGCAATGTGAATGTGCTTATGTATGCTCATGTCACAGCTCTTATTTCCCTAGAATATATATCTAGTAGTGGAATTGCTCAATCATATGGTATTTTTATTTCCAACAGCTTAAGGAAGCACCATATCACTTTCCCTAGCACTTTTACCATTTACAATTCCACCAGCACTGTATGAAGGCTCAAGTCTCTCCAAAAATTGCTGTTTTCTGTTTTGTGAACGTTTTTTTAATTCTGGTGTAAGATTATATCACATTGTTATTTTGAATTGCATCTGTTTAATGGATAATGTCCACAAGCATTTCTACATGTGTGCATTATCCACCTGAGTGTCTTCTTTAAAGAAGTATATGTTCATATCTTCTGTCAATTTTTTAATTGGATTGTCTTTTTTGTTGTTGTTGAAGTGTTGAAGTTTTCTATAAATTTTAGCGATTTGTCCTTTGTGTGATATATCATTACCAATTTTTGCCCCATCTGTAGGTTCATTTTTACTTTTTTGACAAAGTCTTTTGATGAACATAAATGTTTAATTTTTTGAAGGTCCCAGTTGTCTAGTTTGTATTCTACTGTTTGTGTGTTTTTAGTTATATTTGATAGTGTATTTATACCAAGAATTAGGGCCCCTATGTTTGCCCCTATTTTTTTTTTAATTTGATGATCTTTATGGTTTGGGTTTTTACATTTAGGTCTTTCTTTGATCCATTTTGTGTTAGATTTTGTATATGGTATGAGATATGGATCCTGTTTCCCCCCCCCTTTTTTTTTTTTGCAAATAGACATACAGTTTTGCCAGCATTATTTTTTAAAGAGACTATCTCTTCCACATTTGATGGATTTAAGCCCTTTGTCAAAGATCATCTGGCTCTGACCATAGGAGGATGTATTTACTTCTGGGATATCAATTTTGTTCCATTGGTCTATGTGTCTGTCAATATACCAACACCAGGCTGTTTTAGACTCCTATGGCTATGTAGTAGTTTTTGATATCAAGAAGTGTGAGGCCACCTACTTTGTTCTTCTTTAGTAGTGTTTTACTTATTCATGTTCTCTTTCCTTTCCATATAAAGTTGTAATTAATATTCCCATCTCTTTAAAGAATGATAATGGAATGTGGATCAGAATTGCGTTATATCTGTAGATTGCTTTGGATAGTAATGTCATTTTTACAATGATATGTCCTCCTATCCATGAGCATGGTATATTCTTCCATTTATGTGGGTCTCTTTTGGTTTCTTATGTCAGTGTTTTATAGCTTTCTTTGTATATTTCTTTTGTTTCTCTGGTTGTATTTATTCTTAAGTACTTCATCTTTTGGGTAGTTATTGTAAATTTCAGTGTTTCCCTGATTTCCTTTTCAGAGTTCTCATTATGTGGAGGAATTCTATTGAGTTTTGCATGTTGGTGTTATACCCTGTCACTTTGCTGAAGCCTTATATAAGTTCCAGTAACTTTCCTGTTGAGTCTGTAGGATTTTCTATGTAAAGCATCATATCATCTGCAAATAGAGATAATTTTACTTCTTCTTTGTCAATTTTGATGGTTTTTATTTCCCTTTCTTGCCTTATTGCTCTTGCTAGGACTTTGAACACAATGTTGAATAGAAGTGGTGATAAAGGACAGCCTTGTCTGGTTTCCATTCACAAGGGGAATATTTTCAGTCTCTCTTGATTGAGAATAATATTGGAGGTTGGTATTGTGCATGTGCCATTAATTATGTCAAGGAATTTCCCTTCTATTCCTAATATGCTTAGCGGTTTTTTTTTTTTTTTTTTAATCAAGAATGGGTGTTGGAATTTGTCAAATGCATTTTCTGCATCAATTGATATGATCATGTGGTTCTTTCCCTTAATTTTATTTATTTAGTTGTTTAAATTGATTGCTTTTCTAATATTGAACCATCCTTACATATCTAATATGAATCCCACTTGGTTAGAATGTACTTTTTTTTTTTTTTTTTTTTTTTTTTTTTGATATGTGGTTGGCGTTTATTGGGTAGTATTATGATGAGAATTTTTTTGTCGATGTTCATGGAAGATATTGGTTTGAATTTTCTTTATTAGTGATGCCTTTGCCTGGTTTTGGTATCAGGGTTATGTTTGCTTCATGGAATGAGTTTGGTAGTATTCCATCCTTTCCTTTGCTCTGGAATTGTTTGAGTAGAATTGATGCCTGCTCTTCTCTGAATGCTTGCATGCTTGGTAGGATTTGGTAGTGAAGCCATCTAGGCCAAGACTCATTTTTGGGGGCTTTTTTTTTTTTGTGACTTATTCAAATTTTTCTTTTCTTATGTGTCTGTTCAAATTTTATACCTTGGGTATAAAGGTTTTTTGTACCTTAGCTTGGGTAAGTAGTTTTTTGTTTTTTTCTGGGTTTTGTCCATTTCTTCTAGGTTTTCAAATTTTTAGAATATTCTGTTATTATTCTTCTAAATTAAGTAGGTTCTGTTGTGACATGACCTATTTCATTTGTTATTCATCTTAGTTGCATCAACTCCTTCTTTTCCTTTGCTAAATTTTCCAGTGGTTTGTCAATTTTATGAAGCTTTTCAAAGAACTATTTTCTTGTCTTTTTTATTCTTTCTATTTTTTGTCTGTTTTCTTACTTTCTACTCAAATGTTTATTATTTTCTTTCTTCTGGTGATTGTAGGTTTATTTTGCTGTTATTTTTCTAATTGTTGGAGGTGTTTGGTTAAGGTGCTGGTTTTAATTCTCTCTTCTTTTTTGATGTGTCTATGGGTATAGACTGCCCTCAGAGCACTGCTTTTTGTGTGTCCCAAAGATCTTGATATGTTACATTTTCATTCTCATTTGTTTCAAGGACTTTTTATTTCATCTTTTATTTAATCTATTATCTAGTAGTTTTTAAACAGGGTGTTCTGGTTACCTAGTGCCACTCTGACAAGAATATATCACAAATGGGATGGCTTGAACAACAGGAGTTTGTTCCCTTACCATTCGGGGGGCTAGAAGTCTGAGTTCCAAGTGCCAGGCTCTAGGGGCTATGTGAAAGCCTCTTGACCTTGGACTTTAGCTCTGCCTCTTGCTTCTGGCCCACTAAAGCTAGAGGCATCTCTTCACTGAGGCAGCTACTGGCTGCTGAGGCTAACAAGCCCAAGGTCAACAAATAAAG
>NW_006922303.1:775551-784041 GCF_000298275.1 Orycteropus afer afer | reverse complement strand
CCACTAAAGCTAGAGGCATCTCTTCACTGAGGCAGCTACTGGCTGCTGAGGCTAACAAGCCCAAGGTCAACAAATAAAGTGGCACAGTCCTGATGTTACAAACCACATGGCAGGCCATTAACTCAAGTCCATTGAAAGTTATAAACCACATGGCAGGCCATTAACTCAAGTCCATTGAAAGTCCCAAGATTGGCAGAGCATAGCAGGCTGCTGAACAATGCCATGGCTACATGTAGGGTTTAAGCATGCCACAGGCTAGGACCATTCCCAAAGCTGTTTCTTATATACAGGAAGCAGACCACATAGCCAAAGACAGCTACTCAGCTGCTTACAGATTCCACCAAGGAGTTGCTGACCAGTATTCTCATGGGGAATAGTATATCCAGCCGCCCAGCCACTCAAACAGGCCCAGCCAAGTTGACACACAAACTTAACCACCACACAGGGTCTTATTCAATTTTCACGTATTTGATTTTTGTCCCTTGATCTACCTTGTTGTTGATTTCTAATTTTTTTATGACACTATGCTTCATAGAATCTTGATATTTCTAAATTTATTGATGCTTGCTTTGTGGCCTAACATATGGCCTATTCTGGAGAAAATTCCACGTGCACTGGAAAAGAATGTATATTGTGCTCTTCTTTGGGTAGAATGTTCTGTATACATCTTTGAGGTCTACTTGGTTGATTGTGTTGTTTAGATCTTCTGTATCTTTTTAAATTGTTCTGCCTTTCATTGAAAGTGATATACTAATGTCTCTTACTATTATTGTGGAGTTGTCTATTTCTCCTTTCAATTCTGTTAAGTTTAGTTTATGTAATTTGGGACTCTTTCATTGAGAGTAGATATTTATTGTGTCTATGTTCTCTTGTTCAACTGACCCTTAAATCATTATGAAAAGTCCTTTTATGTCTCTTTTGCTAGTTTTTGTCTTCAAGTATATTTTTCAGAAATGAATATTGATACTCTTGCTCTTTATTGGTTGCCATTTGGCTTGTACATGCTCTTCCATCCTTTCATTTTCAGCCTATTCTTGTCTTTGTGCTGAAGGCTCTTGTGGACAGCATATTGATGCCCCCCCCCTTTTTAATCCATTTTGCTACTCCTTGTCTCTTGACTGGTGCATTTAATCCAAGTACATACAACCTAATTATTGATAGGTATGAATTTACTGCTGCCATTTTCTATAATTCTTTGTGTGTGTGTGTGTGTGTGTGTGTGCTGTTGATGTTTTCTTTTCTTCCATAGATTTTTCTGTTCTGAGCTTATTCTGTTTATGGATTTTTTAAAAATCATTTCCTACATTGATATTCTTTTAGTGTTTAGTGAGACTTTATGATTTTCTTCTCACTGCTGTCAAGTTGGATATGACTCCTTGGGTTTCCGAGGCAGTATCACTATGGAAGTAGATTGCCCGACCTTTCTTCTGAGCAAGTTATATTAATTTTCTTTGAGGTTACACTGTAATTTATTATCATCTTTCCTGGTTTAAAGCAGTCCACTCTATCTTAATATTCCTTAATATCCAGACCTCCCCTCCATTTGGAAGTTCGGCAACTACATCATGTATTCCCTCTTTTTGCTTTGTGTTTATCATTGTTTACAAATTGGCACAACTGATCCCTTATCTTCTATCTTGTATGTTTATTTTATTTATGATACTAAAAATCAATCTAAGTTGAATTCCAGGTGATGTTGCCATATATCTTAATATCCAGTTGTTTTCTCCCATTGGTTTTTCTATGTCCAGAGGATTCCCTTTAGCATTGCTTGTAAGGTTGGTCTATGTTTTGCAAATTCTCTTAATTTCTGTTTATTTGAAAATGCCTTAGTTTCACCATCATATTTGAGACATAATTTATATATATATATAATTCTTGGTTGACATTTTCTTTCAGTGTTTTATATATGTCATCCTATTTCTTTATTGCCTGTCTGGTTTCTACTGAGAAATCAGAGCTTAGTCTTATTGGTTCTTCTTTGTGGGCAAATTTACGTTTTTCTCTAAGCTGCTTTCAAGATTCTTTCTTTGTCTTTGGTTTTGGAAAATTTTGTTATGATATGTCTTGGTGATATTCTTTTGTCCTCTATCCTATTTGGGGCTCTTTGAGCTTCTTAAATGCATATCTTACTGTTTTTCATGATATTGGGGATGTTTTCTACCAACAGATTATTGACAGCTTTCTTGGTTCTTTTTTTTTTTTTCTCTCTCTCTTCCTGTTGTGGAATTCCAATTACATGTAAATTATTCCTCTTAATGGTGTCCAAATGAATCTTAAGCTTTTTTCATTTTGTTTCCTTTTTTTTTTCTGATGGTTCTTCCAACAGATTGGTGTTAAGATTTGTCTTTAATCTCAATAATTCTTTTGTCCTTCCAGTGCATCATCCATTTCTGAAATTTTAGTATTAATATTTTGCATTTCAATTAGCTGTTTTTGTATGGTTTCTAACTTCCTATTTATTTTGTCAATTTGTTTTTGGCTTTAAAAAAAACTCTTCTAGTATGTTGTTTGTGTTTTCCTTGATTTTGCCTGTGGCTTCCTCTAACTTTCTTTCAATCCATCAAGGTAGTGAAATACAATTCTTTTGAATTCTTTATCAGGTAATTCCACTAATATTTTCTGGCCCTGTACTTTACTAACTTGTTTGAGGCATCTTATTCTGTTTTTTTTTTCCATGTAATCACATGGAAATCTGAAGTTGCTTGTTGTCTCTGAGATGTTGTAGTGTTGTATTAATTTGCTGATTGTGTTAGTTTACTTCACCCTGATTTTTATTGTTGTTGTTGTTGCAGTCACTTTACTCTTGTCATTAGTTTGACTGCAGTGAGGTGTGCAACTGTCTCTGGGCAGATTTGATAGCAGATGGGAGTGTGGGTACAGGTGTCTGATCACTGATCATGCAGAGCAGCTGATGGCATCCTGGGCATATGTTCACTGCTGTGTGTCAAAAGTCCCAGCCACCAAACAAGGCTGCACCATATTGTGCACTTCCAACCAGAGTGGGGTGGGGACAGATGCTACTAACTGTGTGAGCAACAGGGGAGGGACTCCTGCTCTTTGAGGAAAATGGAAGGATGGAAGAACTAAGTAGGAAAAAAAAAAAAGCAACCCAGCATTTTCTGATTGGTTCTGGGAAGAATTTGACCAGTTGCAGCATGGACAGAGGTGGGGAGGGCCACTTTTCTGGTCACAGGAAGATTAAGTGGGGAAGACACACTTTTCTAGTTCAAAATGCCATCACTGTGCTGATCAGTAGTTTACTCCTCCTTGTTCACTGTTTTATTTCAGTCTTTTCCTCTCATAGGTATTTTATATACTCTTATATTCTTTCCTTTGAAGCTCTGGTATCCAAGATTGTCACTCATACCTGTTTCCCTAGTTTTTTTTCAAGTCTTTGTTGCAGAAGATGTGGATAGTGTGTCTGCCTAGTCTGCCATCTTGAACCTGGAAATGACAGATAAATGTCTACTTTACTGATTTACTGAAAATGGTTGACCAAAATATTTCAACCAAAAATGGACTGTTTTGCTGATGCTCAAAGTTCAACTTTTGAGATATAGGAAACCATTTTTAAAATTTCTTTTAATAGAAGAATCAGTTATTTCAGTGACAAATCACATGTAAACTACAGAATATCCAGTGGATTCGAAAATTTTATGGCACATTCCAAAGTTCAGACTAAATATATTCAGAATGATTTAAATGATGCTGCCTATGGGGAGTAAAAAATAAATACTGAAATAACTATTTTAAGAGAAATGGTTCTTCAAAATCAAATGACTCTTGATATCCTTATGACTACACAAAAATGTATCTATGCCATTATTAGAACTGATTGTTAACATTAGTTTTTAATAATCCTGTTGCTTCCTTAAGGAACTCTGGTGGTATAGTGGTTAAAGAATTTGTCTGCTAATGAAAAGGTCAATGACTTGAATCCATAAGCTGCTCCTTGGAAGAGAGATGAGTCAGTTTACTTCTGTAAGGATTTACAGCCTTGGACACCCAATTGGGGTCACTGTGATTTGGAAATGATTTAATGGCAGTGAGTTTGGTTTTGGTTTGATTACTTCCTTAACTGATATTATTATCTATTTTTAGAATATTTTTCATTGTTTGTATTACTAAAAATGCTATATCTGTCATAGTAAATTTCACTTTGACAGATTTTTTTTCACAGATTAAAAGATTTTTGAAGACAGAAGTTAAAATTCTAAAAACCTACTGACATTGTCCCAGGAGAATATATATATTGGATCAAAACACAATTAAAGGACTCACTCTAACCTTGTCGGGAAAAAAAAAAGTCCATATTTAGTTCTCCTTATTACCACTTGTTCTACTAAATTACAGATAGTTAAAGTTTGGATTCAACTGTCTCAAATGAAAAAGATTAAACATCCTTGTGCTGTCCAACAAGATGAGGGACTTAAACTGAAATTTCACCACCCCAGAATCCACAAGTGGATGGCTGCGCTGGAAGTACATAGCTAAACCAAAGATGACAGTAAAGATCCATACAAATTACCCCCACATTTGGGATTTTTGGACTTTGTTACTTAATCATTGGTATTTTCCTTCTCCTGCATGTACTTCACATCTGTAGTATTATTTCTTGATGATTTTAGTAATTTCCTATGTCAGCTTATAAAATTGTTACACTTAGCATAATAATCATAGCCATTAAAGTAACTTTATACTATAAATTAGATTTTATTGACTGACAAATGTTATTATCCTTTCAATCCTTTCTCCTGATAGGCAATACAGAAATATTAAAATACGTTTGCTTTTATTTTTGTAATTATTTTTCTGTTATTCCTTTTGATGCTTTTTGCATCATCTTATATGCCAATCATTAAAGAAGCCTATTTCATTATTGCCATAATTTGTGTTCTTTTCCCAAAAAATATATACTATTTTTGGTCAGTCTTCCTACTTTGTGTAGGTTATCTTAGAGTTTCTCCTTCTGATATTCATAATTCCCAATGAATTCATTTCTCAGGTTAGCTCAACAAGTAGCTAGTATAAACTCTTCAGGATAAGCATAAAAAAAATTGAATCATTCAGCAAACTACATGGCTTTATTCTAATTCCTCATATGCCTAACTCCTTTCTAGACATATTTAGTTGGTTACCCAAAGGCATAGGTTCTTGGCTTTATTCTATGTTACAAATGAGTTTAATTATACTCATTACCATTTCTATAATCATTTATGTCATCAAATGCTGTATGAAATGTATGTTTAATACATTCAAACCATCTACTAACTCCATTACTACAAAGAAAAATAATCACATACTTAAAAATAACCTATTACTCATATGACTTACCATAGTTTTAGCCTCCTTATCATGTCAAGTAAGATCTCTTATTTCAGCCCAACTCCTTCCTCTCCCAATCCACAATTTCACATCCAATTGTGCCCAGCTACCTAATTACAGTTTCTGGGGTCTTATGTGTCTGTTGAGACAGACTGCCATTCAATGAGAATAGACCTTGCTGAAGACAAGTTAATCTTTTGTGGGTTATCAGAAAAAAACTAAAAACTAACTCTGATGAAGAGATGCCTAGTCCAGCAAAGCAGAAGGCTTCAATGTTATCAAGGAAACTTTTTCTAACGAGATTCATGATCAAAAGGGAGGATTGAGTAAGAGCATCCAAATTTAACTTGTTCTTGTTGTTAAGTGTTGTTGATTTGTGTCCGATTCATAGCAACCCCATGTGCAACAGAACAATACATTGCCTTGTCCTGTACATCATTGCAGCCTGTGTCAATCCATCACATTGAAGGTCTTCCTCCGTTTTGCTGACCTTCTTCTTTACCAAGCATGATATCCTTCTCTAGGGAATGGTCCCTTCTAGCAACATGACAGAAGAAGGTAAGATGAAGTCTGGCCATTCTCATTTCTAAGGAGCATTCCGGCTGCCCAGGACATGTTTGTTTATTCTTCTGGAAGTGCATGATATTTTCAGTACTCTTTGCCAACACCACTATTCAAAGGCATCAACTCTTCTTCAGTCCTTTATTGTCCAGATTTCTCATGAATATGAGGCGATTAAAAATATCATGGCTTGGGTTAGGTGAACTTCAGTCTTCAAAGTGACATCTTTGCTCCTTAATACTTTAAAGAAGTCTTTTGCAGCAGATTTGCCCAGTGGAATTCAACATAAGATTTTTTGACTACTGCTTCCATGAGTGTTTCACTGCTATTCATAGAGTTTTCAGTGGCCAAATTTTTCAGAAGTGGGCGACCTCTTTCTTCTTCTCATTCTTAGTCTAGAAACTCTACTGAAAACTGTCCACAATGGTGACCCTGTTGATACTTGAAATATTGGTGACATAGTTTTGACCCTCAGAGCAACATGCAAGCCACCACAGTACTACAAACTACCAGATGGTTGGTGGTAAAATTAACTTGGATTTCCTTAAATAAAATTGTGTCTATGCTAAGATTTAAGGCTAACACTCCATTTTGAATCAAAGACAATCTCTGCATAAGGAATGTAGCCTGTCATTTCTGTAACTCTCCACTGTATCCTGAGAAAACTGCTGGGTAAATAATTTCACAGAATAATGTAATTTTGCTTACTTTAGGGTTTTGTTTGTTGCTTAGTATGATAGGTCCAAAATAATTCTCATAAGAGGTACTTACTCTAAATAAACTTTAGAATTATGCATGGCTTCCCTGCAGTTACACAAGGAGGGTCTCATGATTGTTTTCAGACCAGATTATCTAATTAAATATTATTTTTTAACCTATAAAAAATTTTAGAAATGTACCTCATCTCCTACCAATTAGATACACTTCTATCTAGTTTTCTAACCATTACATTTATAAATATCTAGCAATCACTGAACTTTTACTGAAATTCCTTATATTTCCTTGTGAAAACTCCTTGAACTGTCTCATTCTTGGATAACTTAGTTCAGAATTCTCTGGACCTTGAGACTCCAAATTTATAATTTGCTTTGCCTCTCAATAAAAATATTTCCTTTAAATTTCAACCAGACTCTACTCTAATACTGGTCTTACTTTGATTATAACACGTTTCTTATCCACAAAATTAATATTAATTGTAAAAATTTCCCAACCACAAATTAATCCCTCCAATGCCCCTTTTTCCACACCCAAAGTTGTTAATCTCCTTTCCTGTTTTAAGCCATACTTACAAAATTAAAAATTCAAAAGATATCAAAGCTCCAGTTTGGTGGAGGGCCAGTCACCACCTTGTTACCTGATGTCAGTTTATTTCAGTCAAAGGGAGAGGGCAGGGTTCAATTAATCATGTTAGATTAGCCAATGGTTGATCTTGTATTGTCACTCCTCTTCTCTCTACAAGCTTCATTATAACGAGCTTACTTTGAAGCTGCACACTACTTCCCAACTTCAAAATATTACATAGCTATAGGAATCAGAACAATCTGATGCTGGTTTAATAATAGACACATAGACTAAAGGAATAGACTTGAAATTCAGAAATAAATCCCAACATCTATCTGGTTAATTGCTTTTCAACAAAGGTGACAAATACATTCAATGGGGAAAGAATAGTCTCTTCAACAAGAGGTGCTGGGATTCAAAACGGAGTCTTGTCAGTAATCACCACACTATTTCCCTCTAGCATCTTGGTGCTTGAAAAACTAGGTACAGCAGTTTGAATTAGGGATTTAGGTGCTCTGAACAGCTCACTGAATCAGAGTGCACGAAACACAGAAGAGCAGAATCAGAGGAGAGGCATAGGGAGATTATTTAAGAAAGATCTACCTGGCAGAAGATGGATGGGAAGCTGAGAGAGGCCACTGGAAACTTCCCTGGGGCAGTCACTGACTGGTGGGTGAGGGCGGCCACCTGAGATCTCCATGAGCCAAGGAAAAAGATACCCTATAGCAGCATACCAGCAACAACACAAACATCCCAGCAAACAGCCCCAAGGATCTACCTTCAGCACCTGATTTTATTGGTAACTTGGGTCAGTTAAGTGCAAACGGGTGTGCGCAGCACCACTGAAACCCAAGCAGAGAGCTCACTGGTGCTCCAGGATGGTGAGCTTGCTCCCCCCTCGGTGGTTCACTGAGTGGGCTTGGGTCAGCTTGTGAGACATTGAGAGGTCTGTGCTTGTCTTTGTCACTGATATCAGGACCAAAGATTACTAACAGGCATTCTCCCGACTCCAGCACAGCTGAAATCGCATGCATCTTTGGTGCCACAGGCAGGTGGTATCACAGACAAACTCTCGAGCCATTTGCAGTATGGGGGGATTGCGCCAGCATGGTGGGCAGACAAGTTGGAGAGAAAGGAATCTGCAGCTGAGTGCAGTCCCGGGAATTTGACTTGAATTGGCTTTTTGGTGCCAAGGGGCCTTGGAAGCAGGGTCTTTGAGTGTGCCTGAGTCTGGCAGACAGTGGCAACTACCTAACAACAGGAATCTTTCCTACTGATGAAGGTTGAAGAATACAGTCTGCAGTATGGATTACGTCTCAA
>NW_006922303.1:755263-757075 GCF_000298275.1 Orycteropus afer afer | reverse complement strand
CAGAAAATAATAAATGTTCTAGAAGATGCTCAGAAATTAGAACCCTCATCCATTCTTGAGGGAATGCCAAATCATATAGCCATTGTGGAAAAAGTTGTGGCTGTTCCTCAAAAATCTAAAAATAGAACTACCTTATGACTCAGAAATCCCACACTTAAGACCTAATAGAAGTGATATGAACAGACATATGCACAGCTATGTTCATTTCAGCACTGCTCATGATAGCAAAAATTTGGAAAGAACCTAAGTGCCCATAAATAAATGAATATGTGAGCAAAATGTTGTGCATATATACAATGAAATACTGTGCAGATAAAACAAATGAGTTCCCAAACCATTTTGCAATGTTGATGAACCTCAAGAAAATTATCCTAGGCAAAATAAATTGACACAAAAGAACAAATGTTGTATGATCTCATGACTATGAAATGACAAGAATAGTTAAATATGCAGAGACTAATGTTCATTGGTGGTTGCCAGGGTCGGGGGTTGAGAGTAGTCCCTAGGTAGTAGTCAATTTTTTGTTTATGGTGATGGGAAAGGTGACACTGAGTGTGGCTGAAATTTGCACAGATGGACTAATGTAATTGATATCAGTAATATGTACATAAGAAAAAAGGATGAATTATCAAATGCTGTTGTTGTTAGGTGCTGTGAAGTCGTCTCTGACTCATAGTGACACTATGTCCAGGAGAACGAAACACTGCCTGGTCCTGTGCCAATCTCACAATCCCTCCTATACTCGAGTCCATTGCTTCACCCACCATGTCAGTCCATCTTGTTGAGGGCCTTCCCCTTTTTCGTTGACCCTCCCCTTTACCAAGCATGACATCCTTCTCCAGAAAATCGTCCTTCTGACAACATGACCAAAGTAGGTGAGATGAAGTCTGTCCATTCTTGCTTCCAAGGAGCACTCCGGCTGCACTTCCTCCAGCTCAGATTTGATAGTTCTTTTAGCAGTCCATGGTACTTTCAGCATTCTTTCCCAACACCACAACTCAAAAGCACCAACTCTTCTTCAGTCTTCCTTATTCATTGTCCAGCTCTAACATGAATATGAGGCGACTGAAAATACTGTGGCTTGGGTGAGGGGCATCTTAGTCTTCAAGGAAACATCTTTGCTCTTCAGCACTTGAAAGAAATCTTTTGTAGCATATTTGCCCAATGCAATACATCTTCTGATGTCCTAACTGCTGCTTCCATTGGTGTTGATAGTAGAAACAAGCAATATGAATTCTTTGACAACTTCAACAATCTTTTCTCCATCTATCGTAATGCTGCTTATTGGTTGAGTTGTGAGGATATTTGTTTTCTTTATATTGAGGTGTATGTAATCCATACTGCAGACTGCAGATTTTAATTTTCATCAGTAAGTGCTCCAAGTCATCCTCACTTTCAGTAAGCAAAGTGGTATTTTCTGTGTATCTCAGATTGTTAATGTGCATTTTCCCAATCGTGATGCAACATTCTTTTTCACATAGTGCAGCTTCTCGGATTGTTTGCTCAGCATACAGATTGACTAAGTAAGGTGAAAAGATACAACCCTGACATACTCCCTTCCTGATTTTAAGCCGTGCAGTGTCTCCTTGTTCTGTTCAGACGACAGCCTCCTGGTCCATGTACAGGTTCCTCATGAGTGCAATTAAGTGTTCTGGAATTCCCATTCAATGTTATCCACATTTTGTTGTGATCTATACACTTGAATGCCTTTACATAGTCAATAAAATACAAGTAATTATCTTTCTGGTATTCTTTGCTTTGAGCCAAAATCCGTATGACTTTAGCTATGATATCCCTTGCACCATGTCCCCT
>NW_006922303.1:752262-754603 GCF_000298275.1 Orycteropus afer afer | reverse complement strand
CTGCTCTTTGAAATCTTCTGTTCAGCTCTTTTATCTTGTCATTTCTTCCATTTGCTTTAGCTACTCTCCACTCAAGGGCAAGTTTCAGTCTTCTCACATTGATTTTGGTCTTTTCTTCCTTTCCTGCCTTTTTAATGACCTTTTGCTTTCTTTTTCTTCATGGATGATGGTTTTATTGTCATCCCATAATTCTTCTGGTTTTGCGGATATAATCAAGGTTTTATGTTGGATTTTGTGGACTTTCAGTTGTCTTCAGCTTCAACTTGAACTTGCATATGAGCAGTTGATGGTCTGTTCAACAGTCAGATTCTAGCCTTGTTATGGTTGAAGATATTGAGTTTCTCCTTGCCTCTTGCCACAGATGTAGTCAACTTGATTCCTGTGTACTCTGTCTGGCAGAGTCAGTGTATAACCACCATTTGTGTTGTTGAAAAAGTTATTTGCAGTAAGTTGTTGGTCTTGCAAAATTCTATCATGCGATCTCCAGCAACATTTCTATCACCAGGTCCATATTTTCCAACTAGCGGTGATTTTTCTTTGTTTCCAAATTTGCATTCCAGTCACCAGTGATAATTAACACTTCTTGATTGCATGTTCAGTCAATTCCAGACTGCAGAAGTTGGTAAAAATATTCAATTTGTTCATCTTTGTGTTTGGTGGTTGGTGTGTAAAGTTGAATAATAGTAGTATTAACTGGTCTTCCTTGTAGGCATATAGATATTATCCTATCACGGACAGCACTGTACTTCAGGACAGATCTTGAAACAATCTTTGTGATGATGAATGCCACACCTTTCCTCTTCAATTTGTCATTCCCAGCATAGTAGATCATATGGTTGTCTGATTCAAAGTGGCCAAAACCAGTCCATTTCAGCTCACTAATGCCTAGGATATCGATCTTCATGCATCCCATTTCATTTTTGACAACTTCCAATTTTCCTAGATTCATACTTCATACATTCCAGGTTCCAATTAATAATGGATGCAGCTGTTTCTTCTCATCTTGAAACATGCTATATCAGCAAATGGGGGTCCTGAAAGCTTACTGCATGCACATCACTTAGGTCAGCTCTACTCTGAGGAGGCAGCTTTTCTACCGTCATATTTTGAGTGCCTTTAGACCTGAGGAGCTCATCTTCTGGCACTATATTGCACGATGTTTTACTGCTATTCGTAAGGTTTTCACTGGCCAATTCTTTGAGAAATGGATGGTATCCTCCTTCTTCTGGGTTAGTCTTAGTCTAGAGGCTTCCCTGAAACCTTTCCACCATTAGTAACCCTGCTGGCATTTGAAACACTGGTGGTACAGCCTTCAGCCTCACAGCAACACTCAAGCCATCACAGTAGGACAAACTGAAAGACGAGTTTGTCTCCCCTAGCTGTTCTACACTGCTCTGCTCATTTCCTGGTCTCCCCCACCATGCTTGCTTACCCAGCCTACCCCATGGACAAAAACCCACCTTCCTGATGCAGGGGCTGGGCCACTGCAGCCTACTCCCCGGGGAGGCTCCATACATGGCAAACACCCACCCTCCACTGGTCCTGGGGCTGGCTTACTGCAGCCTATCAAATGTTAGGTTATATATAATTTTGCAATAATATCAACAACCAAAAAATAGGGGGGCACAGATACTGAAATGAGCCCTAGTGGTACAGTGATTAACTGCTTGACTGCTAACCAAAGGTTTTGTGATTCAAACTCACCAGCCCCTACCTAGGAGAACGAAGAGGCAGTCTGCTTTTGGTAAGATTACAGATTTTTGAAACCCTCTGGGACAGTTCTATCCTATCCCATACCTATAGGGTAGATATGAGTCAAAATCAACTGGATAGCAATGGGTTCAACAGATGTTCATAGTAATTAGACATAACCAATCACCTCACAGGATTAATTATTTTGGTTTGCAAGTGCAATAGTTGGAGCTGTGTGTCAACCTGGCTGGACCCCAGTTCTGTGTGGTTGTTCCCGTGATGGGATTGGATGACTGTGTTCTGAGTGGCCAATCTGCCCAATGGGAGTTTTCCTAGGGGTGTGGACTGCTTCCAGGATATCCAGGGACATCCTGGGAAGAGAGACATTCTTTGGTAGATTGGGACCCTGGTGTGCTGACTACAAACTTCTGTGAGTGAGCAGCCCACCACTTGGCCGGGAGATGTTGGATTCATCTTTCGTTGGAGTCAACAACCAGTGTACTGCCTGCCAGCCTTGAATTTCTTGGCCCCCTGAGCTTGCAGAAGCTAAGGCTGCCTCCAGCCCAACGTTTCCTCCAGGGACTTTGGACTTGCTGGCTTCTGTATGTTTGTGAGCCATTTTCCTAAGATAAATTTCACTCTCTCTCTC
>NW_006922303.1:747750-748416 GCF_000298275.1 Orycteropus afer afer | reverse complement strand
GTTGCATGAGGAAGTGGCCCAAATGCCTATGGTCTCCACTTCAGTCACATTACCTTCCCTGTCCCACTCTGCACCTGTGGCCTCATGGGGAGTTCCTTATGATCAGTTGACTGAGGAAGAGGAAACTCATGCCTGGTTTACAGATGGTTCTGCGCTATATGCAGGCACCACTCAAAAGTGGACAGCAGTGGCACTTCAGCCCCTTTCTGGGACTTCCTTAAAGGACAGTGGTGAGGGAAATCCTCCCAATGTGCAGAACTTCGAGCCATGCATATGTCTGTTCACTTTGCATGGAACAAGAAATGGCCAGATGTGCGATTATATACGGATTCATGGGCTGTGGCTAACAGCTTAGCTGGATGGTCTGGAAATTGGAAGGAGCATGATTGGAAGATTGGTTATAAGGATGTATGGGGAAGAGGCATGTAGATAGATCTCTCGGAATGGGCCAAAGGAGTAAAGATATTTGTGTGTCATGTGAATGCCCATGAAAAGGTGACCTCGGCAGAGGAGGACTTTAACAATCAGGTGGATAGGATGACACGTTCAGTGGAAACCAGCCATTCTTTTCCCCCAGCTACTCCTGTCATTGCTCAATGGGCTCATGAACAAAGTGGCCATGGTGGCAGGGATAGAGGTTATGCATGGGCACAGCAACATGGACTC
>NW_006922303.1:745071-745999 GCF_000298275.1 Orycteropus afer afer | reverse complement strand
GGATGACTGTGTTCTGAGTGGCCAATCTGCCCAATGGGAGTTTCCCTAGGGGTGTGGCCTGCTTCCAGGATATCCAGGGACATCCTGGGAAGAGAGACATTCTTTGGTGGGTTAGGACCCTGGTGCGCTGACTACAACCTTCCGTGAGTGAGCAGCCCACCGCTTGGCCGGGAGATGTTGGATTCATCTTTTGTTGGAGTCAACAACCAATGTACTGCCTGCAAGCCTTGAATTTCTCAGCCCCATGGGCTTGCAGAAGCTAAGGCTGCCTCCAGCCCGACATTTCCTCCAGGGACTTTGGACTTTCTGGCTTCTATACATTTGTGAGCAATTTTCCTAAGATAAATTTTTCTCTCTCTGTCTCTCTCCATATATATACACTTTGCTGCTTTTTGTGTTTCTCTAGAGCCCAATCTAACACAGCAGGCTTTGAGTCATGGTCTCCTGGGACAATACAGTCAATTGGCATAATATAGTTCTTAAAATTTATGTTATACATCCCACTATGGTCAGCACTGTCTGGTGTCTTAAAAGCTTACAAGTGGCCATCTAAGATATCACTATTGGTCTCTAATCATCTGGAACAAAAAAAGAAATAATTTTCTCTATGAACCCACTACCTTTTCTTCATTGAGACAATAAGAACTAGATGGTGTTCGGTTACCACAACTGAAATTTCTGATCAAGGACATAATAGACAGATCCTAATACAAAGGAAAGACAATGTGGAACAGAATTTTAAATTCTTCAAGAAGCCAGACTTACTCTATTGAGGTTAGAGGATTTTCTGAGGTTATTGACCTGAGTTATTCTTCAAAACTTGAATCAAAATTATACCCTGAAGTCAACTTTAAACTAAGTAACAGCTTAGCACAAAAAAAAGTTACCTTTGTGTGTGTGTGTGTGTATATATATATATATATGTATG
>NW_006922303.1:742169-744201 GCF_000298275.1 Orycteropus afer afer | reverse complement strand
TTTCCTGAACTTAATTTGTAGTCTGTGGTGCTCCCCTAATAAACCCTGTAATCTGTTAGTTAAGTGTGGCCACTGCAGTGAATTATTGAACCCAGGAGAGAGGTGGTGGGTGCTTTGGAAGGAACAGTTGGTGAAAGGGCTGGAGGGAGGCAGCATGTCTGGTCTTGCAGTAATAAGCCTTGGACTACTGATAGTGATTCTGTCTTCCTCTTGTGGGGTTAGAGGAGGTCAGAACATGTGGCCTCCTTGCCCTTTTTGCACCAAGTGAAAGAAATCATACTCAGAAGGCCACATATTGTATGATATCACCCCTACACAATTTCCAGATCAGGTAAATTCATATGGACAAAAAGATTAGTGGTTTCCAGGGACTGGGAAGGAAGTGGGGTGGGAATGAGGTGTGACTGCTTAATGAGTATGAAGTTTCTTTCTGAGATGATAAAAATATTCTGCATAGTAGTGATAGTTGAATAATTTTGTGACTGTATTAACAAACACTGAATTGCACGCTTTAAAATGGTTAAAATTGTGAATTGCATATTAGGTGAATTTTATCATGAAAGAATAAAGGGTGGAAGAAAAGAAAGAGGAAGGGAGGGAAGGAAGGAAGAGAGAGAAATGGATGAAGGAAGGAAAGGATAGAAAAAGAAAGGTAGGAAGGGAGAAAGAGAGAAGGGGATGAAAGAAGAAAAGGAGAGGAAAGGAAGGAAGGAAGGAGGGAGGGAGAGAGGGAGAGAAGAAGAAAAGAAAGATAAAATTGTCTTTTCTGCCTTCCATGTAGAGCAGTTATGGGAGGACAGGTGTATATGTGGTCAGTTAAGTAGTGAGCTGAAAGGCTGGTTTATGGTAGCAGAGGCTCAACTCTATGTAGCAATGCCCCTCTTGTGAACTGGGAATGAGACCAGTGACTGCAAGGTAGGGCTCAATCTGTACACCAGCACTGGGCAGTAGACAGGTTTCTAAAACAGGGATGTGGAAGGAGATGTCAGAGCAGAAACCTTGTCATAAAAATCAGAGTGCATGGGAATATTAGTATAAGTAAGGAAGGCAAGTTCCTGGACATTAATGACAGGATAAAGGAACTACATTAGGGGGAAAGTGAGAACAGGCAGAGTGGCCAAACTAGCCAAAGCTCAGGGTCCTGGATTAGACCTAAAGATCGCATTTTCCAGTATTTGACACCTAGGAATTGGCAATCCATAAAGGATAAAGTGGGAAACTGAGTATACAGGAAATGGAATCAATAATTCAGCTGGGGATGGACTGCTGACTTGAGAAGGGTAATAAACTAGGAGACTGAGACTCTATATTCCTCTGATTGAAGTTTGTTTCTCAAACTTAAGGCTTTTCACCCTATTACACTGTAAATGTCCCTGGAAGTTTAGATAATAGGCCAAAAATTACACAGCCTTTAATACTTGTGCACAGAAAACCAAATGAGATTTGTTTGTTGAACTTATATAGCAACTTTGCTAAAATCCTCTGTTAGATCTAGAAACTTTCTAGATGGAAAAAAAAAAAAGTTGTGTTCTAGTTTATTCTAACTCATGGTGACCCCATGTGTGTCAGAGTAGAACTGTGCTCTATAGGAGTTTTTATCTTTACTCTTTTTAGTATACAACATTGGTTAAGCTGTTGAAATGAACCATATAAAATGAAACTAAACTTAGTTTGAAATTTCAGTGCCCAGATAACTCTGCTGACATTTAAAAGAAAACTAAAGAAATGCATGAACAAGGTGAGAAAACCCAAACACAACTGAAAGCACATGATGACAAATAAATGCTTCCTCCCCTCACGTCAAGTCCCTGATCTTCAGAGATGAAAAGAAAAACAAAAACAAAAACAAAACAGCAACAAGAAAAGGATGACTGCTCTCACATATACCTACAAGCCAGGTTAGTAAAGCAAGAAAAGAAATAAAACATATCCAAATAAGATTGTTGTTGTTGTTGTTATGTGCCATCGAGTCAGACCCAACTCATAGCGACCCCTCCTTGGGTTTCCGAGGCAGTATCACTACGGAAGTAGA
>NW_006922303.1:740950-741839 GCF_000298275.1 Orycteropus afer afer | reverse complement strand
TACTGTTTTCTGCCTTCCAGGTAGAGCAATTATAGGAGGACAGGTGTATAAGTAGTGAGCTGAAAGGCTGCTCTATGGTAGCAGAGGCTCAACTCTATGTAGAAATGCCCCTCTTGTGAATGGGACCAGTGACTGCAAGGTAGGGCTCAATCTGTACACCAGGATTATCCATAGATTCATTAGAATCCTGATCAAAATTCCAACAGTGTTCTTTACAAAAATGGAAAATTCTATCCTATATTATATATAGGAATGACAAAATGCCACAAATAACTAAAGCAATTTTGAAGAACAAATTAGAAGTACTTATGTTCCTGGATTTCAAAACACCCTATACAGATACAGTGATTAAAAGTCTGATAATGGTATTACAATAATGGACCCATAGACATATGGAAGAGAATTGACAGTCCACAAATAAACTCATACATCTATGGCAAAATGATATTTGAAGGGTGCTAAGGACATTAAGTGGTGAAAAAAGACCTTTTAAAAAATGGTGCCTGGAAAATTGTATTTTCACATGCAGAAGAATGAATCATTCTTCTGATTCTTATGAGAATCTCCAAATGGCATAGAAAATTTGAACATATATGATGGAATTGATATATATGTGTGTATGTGTGTGTGTGTATGTGTGCACGTGTCAAAAAAGAGTTAAATGATACTCTGAAAGATCGGCAAGGAAATATAGAAGTTGTAACCAAATGCTTATATTCAATATTACTGATACTTGGGGTGCTTTCATAAATCTGCAGTGGTAGTGTGAATGTGTACTATCTTTAACACTAGGAGCAAAAGGCCTTTATTATGGAAGGAAACTTTCTTTGCTGGTTATGGGAGGGAAGGGAAGACTGTTGTCAAAAAAATATATATATATATATATATA